>NC_140448.1:29196847-29409347 GCF_963576455.1 Neolamprologus multifasciatus | reverse complement strand
CCAATTTTCAACAGGTTTTTTTTTTCAGCTTATGAAAAAAATAAAATAAAAGAGCTCTGTAAGAGTTTTGAGTTAAAGTTAGTTCTTCACACAGCATGCAACAGCACCATAGATCCTCATACCACCCATAGAACAAATAAGGTAATAATAGACACTTTCTTCAAAATGGATTGAGCCCATATTCATTTATGGGAATTTATAAAAAGCAAGCAAAAAAAGCTTATAGCCTATATGGCTCAATCCTGGAGTTGTAGCCAGCCGCCAGTCTACTCTGATGCACTGCTTCAAATCCAGTGGTTCCCAAGCTTTTTTTTTTGCTAGGCCCCCCTTTGTTTTACAAGAAAATTGCGGTTTATTTCACACTTCAAACATTTAGTAAACAATTAAGCAAATACAAGTAAACTGCAATAAATTACAGGTAGTAATAAAATAAACTACCTACTCTTTTACGCTACGTCCGGACCTACACGGTATTTGTGAAAACGCAGCTGTTTCGTCCACATGGAAACGGCGTTTCGAATCACCGAAAACTGAGATTTTTTTTAAAACGCCGTTTTTTGCTTTTACGTGTGGTCGAGGAATACAGAGTTCGTCACGCAACGTCAAAGGTATGTGCTTTTTTCACGTCATGCTGTGCGCCACGTTATTGTTTACATGAGATGAACTGCAGATAGTCAGATTAACAGTAACAGTATTTTGTCTCTATCTTCAGTATTTACACGCTTACATACACACATGCAGTTACTGTCCCTCCATTTAGAAAGGCAGAGGCGTCACGGTGTGATTATTTTACGCGTAGTTGTTTTTTTCATGTGTAATAATATTCAACATTGCTATCAATACATTTTTCAAAAAATGCCTCTCTGTGCAAAATGGGTTTA
This sequence comes from Neolamprologus multifasciatus, assembly GCF_963576455.1. Taxonomy (NCBI): domain Eukaryota; kingdom Metazoa; phylum Chordata; class Actinopteri; order Cichliformes; family Cichlidae; genus Neolamprologus; species Neolamprologus multifasciatus. The sequence continues at coordinate 29,408,466 of NC_140448.1, read as the reverse complement.
AAAACATAAACAGCTGTGGGATACTGTTTGTCCGTTTGATTTGAACCGGGGAACAAATTGTGACAGGAAGGGCCTGATATTATGTGTATCCCACTGTAACTTTACTGTATAAAGAGCAAACATCTCCAAAATGTCAGGAGTAGTTAGTCATTATGAGAAGTGTTTTTGAACTAAAAATCAAGAATGTGGGATACTGTTTGTCCGTGATTTGAAGAGCCCAGCGTGCTCCCAACACAGGGAAAACCAATTCTGCTGAGGAGAAGCCAAAGGGAAGATATGCTTCACCATATTTTCTAGTCTTTGGCTTAGAATGAAGTTGGTTTGGAAACATATGCTTCATCTCTTGCTTTGCATTTGTGTGGGTGCCCCGTGCTAGCAGTATCCAAGCATTTTTTCCCCCCTTTTCATCCCGTGTCCCCCCTGCAATGGCTCTGCGCCCCCCCCCTAGGGGGCGGGCCCCACACTTCAGTGGAAGGTCTAATCAGTTCCACTGAACTGGAACTGTTGGAACGCTTTGTGTGTTTAGTGCAGTTTAAATGCCTTTTCTAATTAATAATTTGGCTTATAATGACACAGCTTATAATAATTTGGCGTCTAAGAAGCTTATGTTTCAGTTTAGGTGTAGGAAATTTTTATATATTATTAGTCAGTTACTTAGCACTATTAGCAAATGCAGGTTTATGTGCATTGCATCTGAAGCATTTGTTAGTAGCTTGGTAACCAAGCGTGCTAACACTCCAACCATTCTTCCAAATATGCTAATGTCTGGCTCCAAACTAATAACTAATTAAAAAAACAAAAACAAAAAAACAATAGGCCATTACTCCAAAACAATGCACATGCATTTTTTATATAGTGTCTATGATCCAGTCCCAAAGTTTGAAGTCTTTGTCGAAGTATAGTTATGATCAGAAGTTTGCAAACATTCATCACGAGCATGATGCCTTTTCATTTTAACAGGTTTTTCTTCCAGGGCGGAATGACTGTGCACCATATATCTTTAATGAATTTAAAAAGCAAGAACTGCGTGCACAACTTTTGCACAAGTGGTGACGGAGATGAAGATAGAGGCTTAAATGGAGCCTGAATGATGAGGGAGAGGCGGAGATGTGGAGGATGTGGGTTGCACAAAACCATCTGCAAGAAAGAATGACAGATAAGTAGTGAGATTTAAAGTACGCTGAGTGAAGGCCGATTGGCCTGAAGAAGGGTGGCAGAAAGATGATTGGACTGGACCAGTGATGTCACAATCCGCTAGACACTGCTGGAAAGTGGAAGTTAATTGGCAGCTAATCTATAAATCTTAGATTAACTGCCAACACCTGGGAAGCAGACAGATGTGTGACTACAGATCTTTCTTATTGAACTTATGCATAAGCTTCATTTGGTTTGAGGGGAAGTTGAAGAATTTGGAGGTAGTCTTCCTCCTTTGCACAGTGAATGGGGAAAAACAATGTACCAGCACCACTGGGAACAAAGCAGCATGAGAGTATAGCTACCACCACCATGCTTGACAGTTGGTATATTTTTACGGTGGAAAGGCTCACTTTTACTACTCTACTACCTCATCATTGTGGCCAAATAGCTCAATCTTTGTACTTTGTACCTTTGAGCTTGAAAAAATTAATTTGCTATGCAGTCAGTTAAGGTTAATACATTTAAAGGCAAATGTAGTCGGCTGCATTGTTGTGTAACCATTAAAGACTGCACAAAAAAGAGAGTGAATTGCAACACTCCACATTAATGGGACATGTACAAGGTTTCAGAACTCACCTTTAAGCTTCCACTTGGTCTCTGCAAAACTAGACAATTTCTGGAGAAAGTACAAAGTGTTTACGCCACTCTCATCGTTCTCGTCCTTCTCACAAAGACAACGTTGATCATTCCAGTAAATGCCCTGTAATAGCAATTCCTTTGACTCTGGTAACAGAGCCCTGTGAGGAATTCTGATCACTTTAAGCAGAGAGAATATTAAGGAATAGCGATGGTATTATATATGACCACTGAGAGAGGGTTTGATTTAGAACGATGGCTAAAACGATGCTGATGCTGTATCCTACCAACAGAAACCAATTTAACATTTATTAGTGCACTCTCGCAAACTAATTACAACTCAGGGTAACTTTTGGCAAGTAACTTCCAATCACTGGGCTTTAAACTCAAGAGGACCAACATTATACTACTGGGGAAAAACAGTCTGCAGCTTATTCTAATTGACTTAGTACCGTATTGAATTTTCCCCACAATTTTGATTCACTTCCCTGACTTGCACTTTTCCATAACAAACAAAGCAAAGGCTCATGGGTATTTATATAAAATCGCTATGCCAAAATGAGAGAAAAAATATCTAAGAAATAAAGTTGAATTAATTACAACTGGTGGGCATAGCACAAAACTATTGTTACACTAAAATATATTGTTTAAAATGCAAAAAACATGAACTGGGAAAACACTGGTGGAAACAACAGCCCACCCCACTTTAGATGTCAACAATTGCTTATTTTCTACGGGATCCATAAATGCGATCTAGTACCAAAAACAACAATTTCAAGGCATAAGCATGAATTTGCTGTAAAATTTCCTTTTTTACCCTTTAAATTGGCAACAGATGAAAAATGAAACCTGCATCCAATACAAGACCAATCATTTTTTGCATAATACCTGTGTTTTCAGGATTTTTGTCTAAATGGGGGTTGCTCACGGAGGGCTAACATCCATCTATCCCAGAGGGGACGCTCGCACCTATCCTCACTGTCTGAGTAATCACACATCGTGGAAAGATTGCCAATATGTTGCAGGGCCAAACACCAACTGACACAATACTAAACCAAACCCCTTAAAAAATGTAAATTTGGCAACACTGTGATTTTAATTAGGGACTCTGTCAAACCCCATGCTAACCAAAGTCTGATTACAACCAGACCAGAAAATGGATTTCTATTTGAAAACTGTACAAATACAGACCAATAGAAAATGGTATTGGTAAACATTAGCTACTGTACACTGCACCTTATTATATCGTTAAAATCTCCAAGTCTGGAATTCTACTGGAGAAATGGGATGGTTCTCTCCAAAAGATATTTCCTCATTTTGCTTTGATAATAGCGATGGAGAAGCTGTCCATCACTCTGGTCCAAAAATCTTCCACAACAAGTTTAAATATTTCTACTGAGCATATTTTGAGAAAGAAAATGAGGAACAGAGGAAGAAACTACGGAGCCCCGCAGGGGACATGGGAGAAAAAAAAATTAAGACGGACTTTTGCGAGATCTCGCAAAACTAACTCGGGATCTCGCAAAAGTTTTGCGAGATCTCGCTAACGGGAGGTCGAGACCTACTACAGCCGGGAGGAACACCGCTTTCCCGGCACATCGTGCCTCGACCTCCCGGTCGGCTTCGAGCCAGCGTCCGAAGAATGCGGCTAAAACGTTTCCCGAGTTTGTTTTGCGAGATCTCGCAAAAGTTTTGCGAGATCCCGAGTTGGTTTTGCGAGATCTCGCAAAAGTCCGTCTTAATTTTTTTTTCTCCCATGTCCCCTGCGGGGCTCCGTAAGAAACAAGAGTGCAGGGAATGATAATGGAAAAAGATAAACATGACCAGAGAAGATGGGGAAAAGGTAAAAAGGAGAGGCTGTAAGAACAAGGAATGGAATGGGAAAAAAGGCTACTGCCTGAAGTTTTATTGATTGAAATATATTTTTTGTTCAATGCAAAAAACAGTCATGTGCTGTGGGAGGACTGAGGTTGGAAGGTGCTGCAGTGCAACAAGAAAGTGTTTTAAATTGAGCCGCAATATATCATTCATCTGAGTCAAGCGATGCGGGCCCACATGTGACACTCCTCGTTGTGTGCATGACCTTGTGAGTCAGAATGAGAGTGGAAGAGTTTTGTGTTCTCACACTTTCTGTGCAAACAGTTCAAAGTCATCTCTTTGTCTCTCCTCGAGACAAAAACCATCTACGGAGCCACACTGGAGACTTCGGCTGCATGAAACCATATTAGGGCGAGATATGAACTATCACACAGAGGGAAATCTGAATAAAATGAACTCATGAATAACAAATATTTCATGCTTATTTTGTTTTTTGCCTTTTCTGTTTTCCCTGGTGTTGCATGAAAGCTGAGGAAAGTGAGCATCACTCCAGCCGGAGAAAGAAGAAAAAAAAGAGCCAGAGAATGATAATCAGATAGCGGCTGCAACGACTGTCTGATTGGTTTGATATTCAGCTTTAATCACAGAGAATGCCGAATTCATTATTTATACATTTCCATTCTTTCCTTTGTAGTTATGGCCTCTGAAACATTGAACTTTGGGAGCTGTGTAATTAACGGATTGCCATGCTGTGCTCTGGATTCACAATGGCAGCCTCTGTAGTGCATGACTGCGTGCGGCGTGTGCGCGCTCACGCGTGTGCGGGGGAGAGATAGAGAAAAATCAAAGATGAATACTAACAGATGTCTCGAAATGATATCATGATAGGTTTTGCCTCTAAATGTCACAGCATCATAAACAGAGAGAAGAAACGGATTAAAAAGAGGGGGAAAAAAAGATGACAGATATTTCAAAACACCACACCATCACTGTCACTGCCTTAAGAGATGCAAAACTGTGTGCTACTTAGTAAAATTAGGAAAAGTTTCTGTTATAATGAACGTGTTATGTGGGGAGATTTTTCTTGCTCTTGTTCAAAAAGGATGTAAGGAAAAATGTAAAGGGGAAAAAATCCATGAGAGAAGAAAAGCTAAAGCGGATGAATGACTATTTAATTTTATCCAGTAGGTTTAATTAATGCAAAGGTTAGTGATTAGCCAATCAGTGCCAAGGGCTAGATGAAATGTTAAAGTTGTTGTCCAGTGTTTTCAATCTTTGCAGTGGGGGGGAAGGGGCTTGTCCCAGCTGAGGTGCTCTCTGGACGTCTGCACTTTCATCCAGTTAACCTAACGACATGTGTTTTGGACTGTGAGAGGAAACTGGAAAACCCACAGAGGCATGAGAACATGCAATCCCCACACAGGAAGGCTCCAGCCAACCAGGAGGTTCACACCAAGAATCACCTTGCAGTGAAATACTCTACTATTCATGAGTCCTTCCCAGGGACTCCCTCAGGAGTTACAGGTAACACTCAGCCATTACTGATGTTTCCCTACAAGAATAACCTCGTCGACAATCCCGTATTTGAGCATGTTTTTCTGTAATTTTGTATAAAGTTACAGCATTATCATAATGTAATAACAAATGAAAAAAAAACTTCTAGATTATGAATTATATTCAGTTCATTATCAACAATTCCTTTTCAGTCTTGGAGTTCAGTCTTGTTGGCCCCATATTTTCTGATTTTGGAGGTAATAATTAGAACATTATTAGAACATGGAAGGCTCTCATTTTGAAATGCCTTTGAAAACATTTCAAGTGATTTTAGTGTTTTTTCTCACGGATAGATCAAAGTGGGCAAGGCTTAACGCTGTTGCCTCACAGCAAAAAGGTCCTGAGTTTGATTTCACCACCTGCCGGGACCTTTCTGTGTGGAGTTTTCAGCCCGTTCTCACTCCCGAGGCGTAACATGCCGACGTTTTGTCATGTCCCGCAGCGTTCCTGAGGAACGCGAAAGGAGACCTTCGGCGTTCTTATGGTACGCGGCGGGTTATGGCCGAAATCCAGTGCAATGACGCTCCCGTGGTAATAGACGTTCCAGCCCTGTATTCCAGCCCTAAACCTAACCTTATCCCTAGCCCTAACCATAACCTTTTTCCTGACCGTAACCAGGACTTTAATGATGTTAAATAGCGTGTTTCTAAGCGATTTGAAGAAAAAGAGCGAACATGTGTAGATTGAGTCCATACGGTTCTCATATTTCCTCATTTCCTCAGGTTGTCATTTAGGAACGTGGTGGGTAGCCGAAAACGTAATATGTTGACGATTTGTCACCTAGCGTAAAATGTTACGGTTTGGGAGTGAGAACGTGTTGGAGTTTTACATGTTCCCCCCATGTTTGCGTGTGTTCTCCCAGATACTCCAGCTTCCTCCCAAAGTGAGTCATCCAAGTGACTTCTTCAGTTCAAGACCAAAAAACTCACTCGGATGAGTCACGAAACATTTCTCACACAGAAAACACTATGTCCAGATGAAGAGAATAATCTTTTTGGGATTTCCTTATTATGATCAAGGCCTTCCCAAAGTCTTGATCATAACTCCATTGAAAATGTATGGACTACGCTTGAAAGCCAGGTCTGTGCCAAGAAACCAACCAATTTAAATGAACTCCAAAAAGATTGGTCAAACATCCAGTCAGAATTTGCCAGAAGCTTGTTGATGGCTACCAAAAGGATCCGGTCAAGGTGCAAACAACTGTGTTCGGAAAAAAAACAGAACAGTTTAAATAAATCATTAAACATCGTTACAGTGACGTACATGCCCATGGTGAGTGTTTGTAAACAGCTGTACTTACTGTAACTGACTCTAGGATCTTCCCAGCGGTCTTACCAATCACTCGATATTTATCACCCTCGTGATAATTTTGGAAAGTACATGAAGACTGTCACTCAAACGTCATCCAGGAGGAGGATATCAGAATAAAGAGCTCTCATATGTACACTCTAGATGATAATATTGTTGAATAATTTACAGAGGTTTTTCATCCTAGAAATTCATGCACTACTAATCGTTTTTTCTAAATATAGTCACACTTGATTATGGACCACTGGCAGCGTTTTTGTGTGTGTGTGTAGGAAGTGTGGTGTTTATTCTACATTCAAGGTAGAATTCAGAGCCAAGCACTGATACGGGAAATGGAGGTTTTTATGCTGGGTGGTTAGATTTAGGCAACATATACATTTTGTTTGAGGTTAGAAACATATGAAAGTTTTAATGGAAAGTACAAATTCATGTTGAACACACTGGGAAATGTTTTTATTTCCACATTAAAACAAATAAATCTTTTTTTTTAATGCTTCTCAGCCACAGAGGTGACAGAACAGGTAATCCTGCCAGCTGTAGAATCATCATCACCATCATTTAAACCACATTTTGTCAAATCTATTTGTGCAGTTCAGGTCGGTCTGCCAGGTGCTCCTCAAATTGATGCATACACAGCTGTCCTGAACAAGGACAATTATAATGGATACGAAAGATTCTGTGTTTTCCATTGTGTTTTGTTGGTCTTTGTCCCTCACAGCTGTTGGTCAAGCCTGAACACAGCAGGCTGCATGAGCCAGACTTTCCATTATCCTCAATTTACCCCCTGCTATTGCTCTCCAACTGTGGTTACTTTCTGATGTCTGTGCTTCTCCTGAATGACCAAATCCAACCATCAGTCCTGTGATTATAGAACTAAATGGATGGACAGCTGTTGGCATTTATGGATGACATCTGGGCACAGGACAAATTAGCCAATCAATGAAACAGCTAGTTTAACCCTCATCCTGCCGACTGTTTTTTTCTGTCATTCTTAATTTATAGGACTTAAAGACAAATGTGTTCCTAATGGAGTGTTACATTGCTGCTTTGATTATTGTGTTTGCTGCCTTCATCGTCTCAATGGGGGACTTTCCAGACTTGAATTTAATTTGTTGACGAGGTCTCTTGATCTACTGTACCTGAGAGAGCTGTGACACAACTGGCCATGCCACAAATGAGAACATTATGAGCCCCAATCTGAGCAGCAATGACTCTCTTGTCGCAGACAGGAAGGTAACAACCGTTTGTTCCTCCTGTAACAGGTTTAGCATGCTCCGAGCCTAGCAGGAGGCAAATTCAGTGCTATAGCTGCCTGTTGCGTTGGATTAGCCTCAGTTGTTTCTTGTACAACCACAGAGAGAACTTGGTTCACATTGCCAGCAATAAGTCAGACACAGCAGACAAGCCTTCCCCTTTTCACAGAATCTGTTCATAATATTTATGGACAGAATTTCTAAATACAGCCACAGTGTGGGGGGTTTAGAGATGCTAATTCTCATCCCATCTGCTTCCCACTTAGCTGCAAACCACCCCCATTGGTCTCAATCTCATCTCTACTTCCTGAAGAGGATGCGCTTCTCCGGGCTTCATGGAGAGATGACCTCCAAGTTGCAATTGAGGCAGTTTGCAGTCGAGTGAGTCGGATGAGAATTAGTAGGAAAAGGTTGGAGTACCCACTTCAGGTCAAGGACGAGATGCTGCCTCAGGTGAAATGCATTGGGCCTTGTTCATAAGTAGGGATGGGTATCGTTTAGGTTTTATCCAATACCAGTACCAAACCGGTACTTTTGAAACGGTGCCGGTGCTTAAACGGTGCTCAAACCAGTGCTTAAAGAATGGAGAACACAAACTTTGTCCAAAAACCTCTCATGTTCAGCCAGACTTTGACCGCTTCGCCTTGGGCATTTTTAATCTGTAGCTCTGCTCTAAAAGAACGTACGTACCTGGGCCCGCCTACTATCCTCGGAAACGTAAAATGATTGGCTAGAATCTAAAGTGTATGACATCTCAGGGGGAAAGAAAGCACCGAAATGTGCGCTGCTTTTTGGTCTGGTTACTACCGCTTATGTCAGAACCGGTGCCATGATGGCACCGGAAACCGGTACCCATCCCTAGTGAGGGGAGAGGGGAGCAGGAAAAAGACAGACGGATTGAAGCAGCATCTGCAGTAACGTGAAATCATGCTTGTTGTAGAGAAGAGCCCATTTAAAGGTTGCTCTACATTCTGACCTCACAAATGGTCACAAGCTCTGGGTAGTGAGTGAAAAAAATGAGTGGATACAAGCAGAAACTAGCTTCCTCTGTGGGGTGTCTGGGCTATCACCTAGAGATGGGGTGAGTAACTTGGTTGTTTGGGAGGGGTCACAGTAGATAGAGTGCCTGCTAGGTGAGGACTTTTAGGCATCTTCTTGGAGAAAGAGGAGGTGGGCATGTGAAAAGACAACAGGACAGACTCAATATTCTTGGAATCTATCAAACTGGATTTAGAGCAGGGGTATCAACTCCAGTCCTCAAGAGTCCAGAAACTTTTAAATGTGTCTCTGCTGCAACACACCTGAATAAAATGAGTCATTAGCAAGACTACATAGAACTTGAATGCATGCTGAGGTTGCAACCTCTAACCCTGCTCAAGTAAATAACTATAAGTGTTTGAAAAAATGTACTTCTGAAAGTACTTTTATTGCACTATGTTCATTCACTCATGAGCTGATGAATCAAATGACTGAATTACCATCTCAGCCTGCAGCCAAGTTCTACAGTCTTGATCAGTTTTATTAATTTTATTCAGGAGTGTTGCTGCAGGGACACACGGAAAGGTTTCAGGACACCAGCCCTTGAGGACTGAAGTTTGTGCACTTGTGCTTTAGAGGATTCACTTACAGGATGTATGTTATTTTTTCAGGCTGTGCCTTAGGCCTAACCAAACCCCGTGCACACAGATGTTGCCACGAGACACTTGCCTTTGTGCTCCTGGGGCCCGAATCCTAGAGACTCCCCCAGGCTTCCACTTCTGTTTATAGAAGACTGAAGCCTGGGATTTTGGCTAAGTGGCCACTAACGCTATAGTTATGGGATATAAAACGATGTTGCCTATTAAGCCTAAAGAAAGCAGAACCCATACCTGATTTTAATTTGGCTTTGGCTGTGTACCTCCATATTTAGATTTTGTCCTGATGACTCACCAACAGCAGTTTTGGCACAGACCTGAAATTGTGCAGAGCAAAACATCCACCTCTGCGTCAAAGCAACCCAACTTTCATGTCAAAGATCGTTACCAGTAATGAGAGCTGGATATCTGGTTATGACTCAGACCAAACAGCAATTTTCAGTGGACAAGTCTAAGGGTGTGCTTCACGTCTGCGGCACAAACAGGAAATCATAATTTACTGTGCTGCTGCCTGAAACTCTATCACTACAAAATAAAATCCATATTGAAAGTTTGTTTACTTGACAGAGTGAAAAGGGTACGGCTAATATTACATCTAGGTGGCGTAACAATATATTGCGAGGCAGGCAGAGTTGTGGCCTCAAATGCAGGACTCAGACGCAGAACTGAACTCAAAGACAGCTTTATTGCTGGACTTGCAGGAACCAGAACACTAGCCAGGAAACTACACAGGAACCACAAAACAACCAGGACACACAGCTTAGAGGGAAATCACAACCAAGAACAGAAGAAAGCTAAGGGCTTAAATACACATGAGGTAATCAAGGAGATGGAATACACTGGGGACACAGGTGAACTAAATCTGACTAATGAGACAGGGGAAGCCTGAACACAGAACACAGTGGACAAGAGACCCAGACTCAAGACATAAAAGCTAAAGGTCAACACAACAAACACAAAAACATCACTGAAAAGAGAAAAAAATTACTTTTCTGACATAACTAATCTGGAGAGCAGACAACCATAGAGACAGAGAGAATAGACATGGAGACAGGACAAGGGTCACAGGCTAAGATAATTAAATATTACAAAGCAAGAAGATAGATCAAAATATAAACAGATTAGAGACTTTGAACTTGACATGAAGCTATAAACTAGACACAGACTATAAGCCAACATGGAGACAATGAAAGACTAAATACAGGAGATGCTAGGGAGGATGCACAGAGATGAGACCAAGGCTGGAAATAAAAGTGAACTGACTAAATTAAACAACAGACTAAGACATAGAAATACAGATAACTAAACTAGGAAGAACTGGGGGGAAAATACTAAACACTGAAGGACTAGTCATTGAAAAGTAAAATGTAATCACGTAAGACTCAGGGTCCAAAACCCAGGCATACTAACAAAGGTGGTAGTAGCAGCAAAACTTTAATGAAGTAAAGTTTTGGACTTTTGGAGAGGCACAGTAACAGAACTGTGATTGTACTTTGTGCAAATACTCCAGCTTTTCTACAACTGCATCAGAGTTTAATTTGTTCTTTCTCACTGAAAATCTGCTCTTTCACATGAAAGATATTCCACCATGGTTTTAGTTGTAAAACAGCAGTTCCCTCAGAGTAAACAGATGTTTCCGTCTCCCACACCACTGGACATTTAACCACACACGATAAGCAAAAGGCAGCTGAATGTTGCCCCCACATTGGGAAAACATCTGTCTCTGGTTCCGACTGCTGGGGAAATGGATTTGCTTGGATTTTGCTGATTTTGAAACGACATCTGTGATGGAGAATCTGGCGCAAGATGTATAACAATTTCACACAACTGAGCAAGTCAAATGTTATTGGAAATTCTTTAGTGCTTCCCTGCACATTTTAAACAAACAAAATGCGAGCGCTGTCGCGCGGTGACGAATTCAGTGTTGACTGTATGATGACTCAGTGATTCAAGTAATTATTTTCAGCTAATTTACCCCCTAATTTTGTTCTTTGTGTGAGAACATATTGTTGTTTAATTTTGTGTATTTATTTTCATGCTATTTCTGGAGGAGGGATAATGAGAGGCACCTTTGAATAGAGGCGTAATGAAGAACAGATGTGAGCTGCATTGTTCTGAGCACGTAATTCTCCGCTGAGCAAAGGATGAGGTGTGCTACTATTATTATCAATGCTGTAATTGGGGGTAAGATCCTCTCTTTTTTTAATGAAAATTTTTAATGAAAAATCACACACATAAAAAAAAAGAGAAAAAAATGTGAATGCTACCAGGTGATAAGAAACTTTAGACAAGAGACACGGGTTAAACAAGCCAGGCAAATATTTCATAGTCTCTGCTGAGGCAGCAAGTTCATCAGTAAACATATAATATAAAAGAGATTTATCCAGTGTTTTTTCTAATATCAATAACAGAAGTAGGACAGAGCAAACACAATCACAGAAGATACTTTGTTGCAGTTCAGGTATTACATCACTGTTATATGGTTGAGGGTCGCAGATGCCAATAGACCCAATAAACTGATCTGCCGCGCCAGTAATGTTGTGGGGATGGAGGTGGACTCCCTCAAGGTGGAGAGGCAGATGTTGTCCAAGATAAGGACAATACCTCCCACCCACTCCATGACGTGCTGGCCAGTCCCAAGAGCTCTCTGTGCAACTCCTCCATCTAATGCACAGTACACACTGCAATATTTACAGTCTTTTGCACGTCCTCTACAGTAAAAATTATTTTACAGTTTAGAGTACACTATGTGCACAATTATTAGGCAGGTTCCACTGCTCTTGGTCAATTGAAAATGTAATGTTTGATTCTTCTCAAATCTTTCGCATTTAATATATGTCTTTTTTTCCCTCAATATGTTTTTGAAATCCTGTTTGCTATTTGCAACAAAATGTTTGCCAATATCTTGGCAAGTTCAACAGTGCTGTATTCCTCTGAAAGACTTTTTACAATTTTTGACTTTTCAGAGTGCTTTAAATCTCTTTTGGCCCATTTTCCCAGAGGAAGGGAAGCTGCTAAAAATTATGCACACCTTTATATAGAGTGTTGATCTCCTTAGGCCACACTCTCACTCATTATTCAAATACACATCAGCTGACATACTTACATCCAATAAGTACTCAAGTTTATACAGCTTGAAGTTGGAAAATATGCATAAAAATGATGATATGGCCAAACTACTCACTCGCCTAATAACTGTGCACAGTGTAAAATGTCATTTATGTATATATTTCACCTCTGAAATATATTATTATAAATTATAATAATATATTATTATAATAAATATTATTATAATAAATGATAAATATAATATTCTGGATATTTATAATTGAACTATTTGTATATATTACAACTATCTCTTATATTTTGTAAACTTTGGAATACATTGCCTTATTTAATTAATACAGTCTGTTATTGTTCTTTTGGTCTTGGAGCAACTGTAACCACATCATTTCCTTGGGGATTAATAAAGTATTCTGGCTGATGTGAAAAAACCCAAACAAACAAACACACTGGCGATAACTAAAATAAAAATAAAAACTAGACTAAGTGTCTGTTATTTCTTTATTTATTACCAAACAAAATAAATAAAATATAATATTAAATAAAACAAACATTACAGCTTGCCTGATGGGTCACTGAAAGACATGTTTATTGAGGCTCTAGATGGCTATAACACTATGACACACTATAAGTCAACAGATTTTAAAAAATGTTTTTATTTTGGTACCTTAATTTCTCTAAATCTTGCCTCTGACACATGCCCTCCCTCCAGTACAGCATTAGAAAGACTGAAACTAATAAAACTAAAATAAAAGCAAACATTTTCAAACAATAAAAACTAAAGTGAAACAAGAAAATCCCCTCTGCAATCTAAACTGAATTAAAAACAGAGTCAAAATGAAATAAAAATAAAAGCTAATTAAAAAAATACAAAACTTTAATAGCTCTGTATCTTACTGCCAGTAACTCCCTTGAATTCGTCTATTTACCCGATGTAGTTTGCATTGTTTACAGGTCAAACAAAACAGCTGTAAAGTTGCGTCAGGCGCTGTGGTGTCGGTCGCTGTCCGTGGTCCTGAATTTTTCATCGCATGCGTTGAGGGCGGCTGCTGCTTTCTCTGGTGCTGAAATTCTCCATAAACCAGTGGTTCTTAGCTATTTCACATATCAGTAACTGATGGATGTGTTCCTGTAGTTCTTCAGCTGAATTTAACCTTCCATGTTAACTTTAAGGTCATTGTTATATCATATGCTGACTGGCTTAAGCGCAGTCATAATACTAGCATGCTGCTAAGAAACAGATTTGTCTTCGATATCATTGCAGCTGACCATATGTTGCACATGTTTTGAATTTGCATATGTTATGAATAACAGTGCGGGTGATGTGTTAAGTAAGAATCAGTGTTACATTGTTCATGGCAGAAACATCATGCATATATACAACTGTCCTTCTTATCATCTTTGTAAAACTGCTCTTAACCCTGAGGAGCTTGTACTTTGTCCATGATCATAACTGTACCAGAGGCAAATTTCTTTAAATAAGCTCGACTATAGACTTGAAAGATGTCATCAGTTATTGCTGCACTGCCTGCAGGCTGAACAAAATGTTGCAGCTCGCCGTTTGGCAGGAAAGACATGGTATCACTCCTGTATTGAGCTCCCTACGCTGGCTCCAGCTTAAAATTTTATATTTTGTTTTTAAGAGTTTCAGTGGTTTGGTAGGAGTGTGGGGCTGTAAAAGTTCAGTTACGTAGGACGGCCAAAGCCCAAGGGTCTACGAAGCAGCTGCTCGTGGATATTCCTGGATCTCTTGCTCAAAAACAAAGGCAACAGAGGCAACAACAACAGCATAAAAACAAACAAACAAGTTCATGTCACCTGCAGTGGCCCCGCCCCTTACCTGCCCGCTGTTTGAGAACTACCACCTTAGGGAGTGACATGAAAGTTTTCCCAGTAGTTGTTGCACCATAGCCTATATTTTCTGGCATCATCACACACAAAGCCAGACCTGTATTCTTGCAACATTGTGCGTGAAATACTTCTATAAGCTGTTCTTCTGTGTCTTTTAGGGGTTGGGGGAAATTAAAAAACATTCAGGGGATGGATATCCCTGAAAGGATATCAAGTCAATGTTTTGTAGTTTTTGAAAATGAAACTAACGACTGTTCTGAGTTCCCAAAAGACTGATTCTGTTCATTTGGACTGAGCGTTTTCTGTGGGAGAAACGGTTCATCAGTCTTCAGTCTGAGCTGACTGCAGGATTCCCCGGCCTTATAAACAGTACCTTTGCACAATGGCTGAAACCGTTCTCAATTCAACTTTCCTCATGGAATAGATTTTTTGTGGTGGTCAACAAGTTTGTAGATCAACTTAACTCCTTGGTTTCCTGCCTGGGGTTGAGCGGAACACTTTACCATATTTGATCTCTGTTAAAGGCCTATAATCTTTTCTCAGATGAACCTGGTTCTAATTGATGAAAATCTAATGGATCCCCTACTTTTCCCCCTCACTATTTGAAAGAGATTTTGTGGGATAGAAAACGTTTCTTAATAATTTGTGAAGCGCTCAGCTTGATTTACATACTCTGCAGAACCTGCCTTACAAAAATGCAGAACAAAGTGCTTTGGCAGGTTTAAAAGACTTGACAATAAAATATTACAGTTTTAAAAACCTGCACAAGAAACCGTGAATCCACAGCACTTACAATGCAGTCAGACACAACAGCATCTGAAGAGGATTACAACTTAAAAACTAAGGCTATAATATTCATTACTCTAAAGCCAAGTCTACAGTTTCCTTTTTCAAAATAGCAAACTTTATATTTTGATATGAAGAGGTGGATTGCAGTAATATTAAGGAGACGGGGCTGTACAGGATGTTCTTTTTGCCCCTTTGTTTTCTGAACCAAACACAAGCAATTATCTTTAATATCCCGGTGAATGTAAACACTTGTGCAACAGATAGTTTCCATACATCATGCCTAGAACACTGCAACACATTGTTTCATCTGCACGGTGAACCTGCGAGTCACGCTGATGATTAATTCGGAGTCAGCGAGTCACTCAGTTCAATGAAGTTACTCGACACCTGCAGCAGTAACAGCACTTCACCGGCTCAGGTGATTTATAACATCTTCTGCCTCTGTACAGAGACTCTCTGTGTATAAGGGGACACAATGATGCAAGTTTACAGTTTGATAAAAGCTTTCTTAAGAGTTTTAGGTTTTTGTCAAGGCAGCGAATGCAGGCAGAGATGATATCATGATGGCAGTTATCAGCTCTCTTTGTTAACCCAGGCTTTCTGCTTCAGGCTCCTACATAAAAGGGGCATTTACCACATGATTTGACTCTTCTTCTGCATAAAATGCACTGATTTAGTACCACCTGCTTTCAGCCAGAGGAGAGATGTGAAGAATATAGATTAAAATAAAATAGCAAAATATAACACAGGTGCTACAACTAAGGCAAGAGAATACACAATTTGATACCGGCTTGTTGGTACTGCCTCTGCAAGTTCATAATCACTATGGCTTCAGGGTCAACACTGGAAGTCAACAAGCACATTTTCAGCGGAAAATAATAAAATAAAATCTGCACATAGACACTTGCCTTCAGGGTTTTTCGGCCAAAGAGAACAGAAAGGAAGGCCTCGTGGTTAAAACTGTGGAAACTGAAAATTCATAACTTCCTTTTTGTTTCACAAAAGACTTTTGTGTTTGAATGGTTTTTCTTTCTGTCTCACTGCTGCCCTGTATTTCTAACATAAGTAAATAATAATCAGTTTTCCCCATTTATGTTCACTTTGCTGAAATATCAGCAGTGTTAAAAGTACATCAGGACCAGTGTTGGTCAAGTTACTTGAAAAAAGTAATCAGTAACTAATTACTGATTACTTCCCCAAAAAAGTAATCCCCCTACTTTACTGATTACTTATTTTCAAAAGTAATTAATTACTTAGTTACTTTTTAACAACACAATTTACAACCTGAATAGGTGATAAAGCGATAGATCTTTCAGCCCAATTCTACTTTTTCTACATAATCCATCATACAAAATGTAATCAAATGGAAAAGTCTCTTTTTAAAACTTGTTTTATTAGTTTTAATCTTTTAACTTTATGCATCAAGTAAAAATTTAATTATATGCAACATTCTCTGACTGGGAGAAATTAGTTTAATATTTAAACCTATTTTCTGCACATTCCAGCACATAAAATATTTTTTTGTGTGTTTACACTCAGTCTTTCAAATAGATGCAAGTAAAACACAGCAGAAAATAAATAAAGTCAAAGACTAGCGGTCCTTTTGCTCTATTTTCACCTGTAAAGCAGGAGCGGGGTAGGCGGAGGTTTACCCTGGTGCAGGTGTGCCGCAGCGGTCAGTGGAAGAATCCGCGAGTTTCTCTGTGAGTTTCCCATTACGTCGTAGCTACTCGGTGCTTGCTCGGAAGTTTAGGGGTTTTTTTTCGCTGTAAAAAGAAGTTTTCTTCCCACGCACAACGGACACTAATGTTTTTGTCACTTTTTATGGAATCAAACTCAAAGTAAGGTCAGTACTTCCACGCTTTAAACGCTGCACGCTCATACTCTCTCATTGTTGATCTGCACACAGCTGTTTTCACAAAGGTCGCACTCGCTTACGTCACTGTCATGAGACGTTCTCGCAAAAAATTACGGTTTTAGTAACGCAGTAACGCAGCGTTCCTACGGGAAAGTAACGGTAATTTAATTACCGTTTTTGCAATAGTAATCCCTTACTTTACTCGTTACTTGAAAAAAGTAATCGGATTACAGTAACGCGTTACTGCCCATCTCTGATCAGGACTAAACACAAAAACATATTTAAACATTTTCTGCATCATGAACTGAATACATGTTAATTCTCAGGGTGTTGCTGTAACTTTACTGCCCAACATCATTTGGCTGAGTTACTACAGTGAATCTGAACAGGCTGTTTACTATCTTCTCCCTGCTGTGGCTCTATGGTGATATTTCAGCATACTGTCATCAAAAGAATCAGACACGTGGAGCTTACAGATGATTTTAAGTCCAAACTCTAAACAGAGGCAGGTTATGTAACCAGGTCAAAACAGAGCTACCTTTGTGACATAAAGTTTGGCTTTAAATTCAACACAGCTCATTAAAAGCCCATTATTCTTATGTTATACTAGGCCCTTAAGGATTGATTGCACTCTGTGTGACCAGACACCTTGTGCCTACTTTTGATACTGACACACTGGGAAAAGAGAACAGGCTACAAATTTCAGCTGTTTGTACATTGGCAACTCTGCACGAGCAACTGTACCTGCACATGTTCGTCTGCGTGTGCTTTTGCATTTAGAGATGTGCTTTTTTTGTGCATGTAACCTGGTCAGTCTCTGTTTTCTGATAAAAGGCCATCTGCTGCCTCTGCTCTCTGCCATATGGAGTCAGACCAAGGCTGCTCCTGGACAGAGAGATTAGAGAATAAATGACTGATAACTGAAAGCCAGAGAAGGCTCTGAGAGCAGAAACACACCACAACCCCACCGTATGGCAGGAAAGACAAAGAGCTTTGAATCGGGACGATGAATAAAAGGAGAGCAGGATGGACACAAAAGGAAAGTTAAAGAGAAGGAGAAAGAAGCAGAGCGTAGAGGAGACAAAGTAGGAGAGCAAAGCAGCAGAGGGCTCCAGGATTTATTTTTCTTTATTACATTGCGTCCACCATCATTTGCTCAGGAAACACTCTAGAGCTCCAAACAAGCTTCTCCACAGAGTCCCCGAATCCTGACTGACAGCAGGACACTGGGAAGAAAAAGTGCTCTTAGGTTTTTGTTTTCCTCGGGATCCTCTCCAATCCTCCGCTGATGTATAGCCACGCAATCACAGCCTGTATTTGTATTTTCTTTATTTCCCAGCCAACCTACTGCTCGTTAAGAATGTTTGTGCGGAAAGGATTGTCCCATTTCTCCAAACAAAGCTATAATCTTCCTGTGCCACAATATTAAACTATTTTGATAACAAAATACTTACTGCCACCAGTCTGAATCAATACGGCCAAATGAGATTGGAAGCAGAACAGATAAAATCCCAACAATCTGCAAGCCTTTTCAATGAGCAGGCACGTTTTCTTTGTGAGGCTGACTGTTCTAATCCTTTTCCCTGTAGAACGAAGGTGCTTCTGCACCTGTCGTGTTTGGGAGCAGTTGAATGTAAATTCGAAACCATCTGGTTGAGGGGGAAATGTGGTTCAACTGTGCTTTCAAAAATCTACACAGATGTTTAAACTGCTCATTTGCCAGACTTTGCAACATGCTTCACATTGATATCACGCCAGCACTGTAGAGTTGAGGAAACATTACATGTGATTTTTGAGCTTAGACTAGACCAGATGTCCAAGATATTAATGAGGGCTGCACAAGAATAATATCCACAACATATTTAATGTTATGCTGAATGTTGGCGTCGTCATATTTTTTTTTTTAGTGGAAATACTGTCAGTGTTGAGAGAATAAAAGAGTTCATGATGTCATTGTGAGCTGCTTTATCATAGTGAAGCTGAAAGGAAAGATGAAGCGAATAAAGGAAATAGGAAAATGTACAATTGTTCATTTTTCCTGCCTTATCGTACCTGCGGGCAAAACTCTGAGAACCTTTGGTTTAGACTTTGCCCCCTAAGACAAATGGCAGTTGAGTTTATAATTACATGCCATGTGCACGTGATTGGAGAGTAATTCACCAATGAGAATAAGTCATAGCGTGTGGACATACACGCCACGACCAAGTTAAATTACGTTTTTTTTAAGGCTTTTAGTAATTCCACACTCTTTGTTGTTTTCAGTGTTTGTCTGCATTTCATTATCATGTTTACTCAGAGAGAATGTCACCTGAAGAAATGAAAGCGTCCTTCCAATAGAAATATCTCCATTCAGAACAAGAGCACTCTAACACTTTGTTGCAATAAAAAGCCTATTATTAGACGAGAAAATGACATACTCAACGATTCTACAAGTACTTGCTTATTGTTCAGTGACAACATTCATCCAACGCAGAGGTTTTTTGTGTGCTTTGTTGCAACTTCTAACTGCAGTATCCATACATAGCAATTATGATCTGACAAAGATTATGGAAAGACCAGCGCTATGACTTTTGAATGGTTCGCAGAATTATGAATACACTAATTAGTGTGCGAAAAACAAACAAACAAAAAGATGTACTATAAAGCTTCACTGCTGGGTTAGTCCCATAGACTGTATTTAAAAGATGGATGTAGCCACCACTGTGACATCACTGAGCGGTTTTGCACGCCAAAGTTTTAAGCAAAGTCATTGGCATTTTGAACACCGATAGGTTGGGTTATTTTCGGAAACAGAGAATACCAGATAAGCTCAGTCACGAACATTTATAAACTCCAGAGGTCCAAATGCTATCATATATGGATTCAATTCAATTCAATTTTATTTATATAGCGCCAAATCACAACAAAAGTCGCCTCAAGGCGCTTCGTAGATACAGAGAAAAACCCAACAATCATATGACCCCCTATGAGCAGCACTTTGGCGACAGTGGGAAGGAAAAACTCCCTTTTAAAAAGTTAATATTGTAAAATGCTGTAGAGCTCCGCCCTGCTCTTGTTACAGAAGATGAACAAGGCAAAAATCATTTTAGTGTCACAATTTCAGTTCATTTCAATTTTATTTATATAGCGCAAATGCACAGCAACAGCTGCCTAAAAGAACTTAATATTGTAAGGTAAAGACCTACAATAATACAGAGAAACCCCAACAATCAGACCCCCCGCCGCACTTTGGCGACAGTGGAAAGGAAAAACTCCCTTATAACAGGAAGAAGCAAGGAGGCAGCCATCTGCAATATGGTTTGGGTGAGGGTAGGGAAACAGAACAAAAGACATTGTGTGGTAGAGAGACAGAAATAATAATAACTCTTAACCCTTTAAAGCCGGTCGGAGCGGGCACGCTCCGTTTTGCGTAACTATTTTTAAATCCTGGTAGCTCTGCAACCACGTGAGCTAGCGCAATAATTTTTTTGCATATGAAACCGGAGGAGTTGTACTTACATCTTATGTCATCAGCTTGTCCTCGGTCACAGTTTCCTTCCACATATAGCTTTGCAAAAACTGCATAAAAAGCACTTGCAGCAACAAAAACATAATATTCCAGAAACACGCTTTGCTGATCCGATCAGCTGTTCATAACACTTCCTATGTCCATCAGCACAAACTATCGCATGTCCGCCATGACCTACCCGAAACCGGAAGTGACGTCACTTTTGCGGAAATGTAGTTTTTTTACTATCAGGGCCTTGTAAGGCTATACTGGTGTTTTTAAAAGTTATGTTTGACTTTATGACTTCCTGTGTCGTTTCTGGGATGCTTAGGACTCATATTGCACTGCTGGAAATAGTTTATTTTGATGCATATGCTGTTTTTTTGCAAATTTGCATTATAATATTTATTTTCGTTTTTCCTGCAGTATATAAAAATTGGTGAATTTCAAAAATAAAAATATGAAGACACACAAAATAAATTTCCTGTGGTGGGAAACTATTTTGTATTTACAGTTTTGAGGGATAAGCCTCTTAAATTTCTCTAATTAGAAATATATGTTAAAAAAACCAAAACAGATTTTTTTTGTAGTTTATTGCACTTTTTTGCAATTTATATAATTACTATGCACTTAATGCAGACATATTATTAAAATTTGGGCTATGATGGTTGTATTGATGTACAGCAACTTGAAATGCTCCCAAAAATGGCTCCACAGCATGTAAAAATATAATATAAGCTCTGGCGGACTTGGTTCTATGGTAGGTCTTAAAGGATTAATTAAATGCAGAGCTGCGTATAACAGAAGAACAGGACGTCAGTAAACACAGACGTAACAATAACTATGTTCATTTTAATATACAGCCTATAGTAATGCAACGTGCAAGTTTTCCCTACAGTGAGATGATATAAAAATATAGTCTGAGCAAACAAAGCACAGACAGACAGAAGGAACAATACAGGAAAGGAAAACCATAACGCACGCAGGAAAAATAACCTTAAAGAGGTAGAGACTGAACACTTTACAGAGTTGCACAAAGAAAGAAAACCCAGAAGTACTTATATGCACAGGAGAGTCTAAGCTGATTTGAGATCATGGGGCCAAAAATTGGATGGAAACTGAAGAAAGACTGGAAGTATTAAAGGTCGAAACAAGGAAAGTAATTAAAATTAAAAACTGAAGAAATGGCAGAAGCAATAAACATAATCCAAAAGCATGAAAAGCATATTTTTAATCCAGTCACTCTTAGAATAACAACAGTTATCTAAATGAGTCTGTTTATTCTCCTGAACTCTTTAAAGTGGGTCTTTTTTGGCTGATACACACAGACAAGAGGGTAGTTCTAGTTTTAGCTCAGAGGTCGCATCAAACAACAGTACTGAATATCATTCATGCAGTAAACAACCAAAACGTGTGTACACCACACGTGTAGATCAAAGGAACATACCTGCTTGGGGTCAGCAGATGAAAGAAGTGACATAGATGTAATTTTCAATGGCTGACCTTGATTTTCCTGACAGAAACTCACTGCAGTTTATTTCCCATCCATAAGTCTGCGAGGGGCCTTACTCTAATGTGTTCCATTGTGTGTTATGTGCTGCAACCACATCGGTGCCTCAATGAGGCGGCGCTCGGTTTTAAAGGCAGCTTCATCCCAAATTAAATTTGCAGGTCTCTCTTCGATTTATGCT
This sequence comes from Neolamprologus multifasciatus, assembly GCF_963576455.1. Taxonomy (NCBI): domain Eukaryota; kingdom Metazoa; phylum Chordata; class Actinopteri; order Cichliformes; family Cichlidae; genus Neolamprologus; species Neolamprologus multifasciatus. Next base: position 29,386,387 of record NC_140448.1, on the reverse strand, counting down.
ACCTTCTGCTTTATAGCAAAGAACCACAGGCTCCCCCGGTTTAAACTTTTCTGTCGGCAGGCTGTTCTCGCCCTGTTATTGTTCCATTTATTCAGCTGCTTTGAGACTCGGAGGCAGTAAAGGTGTGAGCCTGCTGTGTTGCGTGTTTCACCCGGTCTGTGTTCACATCTGTGTGCTGCTGCATCAGATCAGATGGTGTGAAGTTTTTAAAAGCAAAGTTTTTGCCATCTAACTTCTTCAGACTTCTGCCCTCGCCTCGAATGGCTTTTTGCCTCCGATTTATTCTCGCCTAGAAAACAATGTCTGGGCACAAAAAAACAAAACAAAACCTAAAACCAAACGAGGCAGTGTTGCATGTAAAAATTGTTCATTCAAAGTTTTAGATGTCTCTCATCTGGAATAGCCTTAAAATGTTTAGGAGCACATGAAATTCTCACCTTTCTTTGTTGTTCATACAATGTTTTTGATTTCATTTTGATTTATATATTTATTTATTTTTAATCAGTTAATTAATTGTTGATTTAGCATGTCATTAAAAGGCCAAGTAGAGCAATATAAGTAATAAAAGCATTTAAATGTTAGAATGGGTACTTCACAATGATATTCTAGAGAATCTGATGTTTTAAATGTTTTGGATCATTTCATGTTATGCAATCCCTGTAAAGATATGAAACTGACATAAGCTGCAAGTTTATTTTACATAATTACATATAGATTTTTTTTTTAATTGGCACTGCAGAAACCACAACACAACATACAATCTGTAGCTTGTCGTCATGTTTTATGTCACTGGATGGTCTCAAAATTACCACTGAAGCTTAAATCCTCTCCACTAAGCATTCCTCTGGCATTCCTACTGAAGCATAATCTCCAGAGACAGCTGTTTAACCACACAATGTTGCACAGCCATGTTTCTACAGTAGCCTAACACAGACAAATCAAACACATGGTGGCAAACAGGACCTTTTGCTTTGCTTAGTTGCAGATGTAAGTTGTTGTGCATGTTTGGAAGGAGACAACCTAACAGGAAGAGGACACTCTGTCTTACCCTTTGCGCCTTCAAACGAAGCCTTTAATGTTTTTATCTAGTATATCTAACTCTGCATGAAAACTATTTTTATTCAGTGAATTTGTTCAGTCAGCCTGCTGAAGATGCTTTGACCTGCTGCCCTCCCTTTAGCCCCTTTGCATTGGAGTCGGTGTAGCTGAAATGGACTGCTGAGGTAGAATCTTGGTATCTCAGAGCCGCCACCAGATAAATCCACATTTATCTGCTTTAGCTCAATGTCTAAAGCAGAAAGAAACTGATGTGTGTGACCTTTGGATGATCTGATATCGTCGTGTTGGTGTTGTTCCCAGATCATCATGAAAATGTTGTTCCAGGTTCAACATTGCAAGTGACCAATCACATTATTGTGACGTTATTCTTTTGCGCACCAACCCATTCGTGCATTTATGAAATTCCAATGTTGCAAGGACAATATCAATTCTGCTTAGTTTATTAAAGGGTCAGGGTTAGGGTCAGGGTTAGGGTCCGTTGATCGGCGGACAAAGGCGGTTTCTCGCAGCTTAAGTACAGTTTTTTGTTTTACGCCGGTTTTTCCCGAAGTCGCAAAAGTATGACATCACAACATTCTGATTGGTCACTTGCAATGTTGATCCTGGAACAACCTTTAGTATGATGATCTGGGAACAACACCAACACGAGGATATCAGATCGTGCGTGGCCTTTCCTCTTGCCTCAGGGGCTCTGGTTAGTGATTGGTTCCCTGATTTAAAAAAAAAAAAAAACCCCACAAAAACCAGTGAGACTACTGGCCTAGGTCACAGGTGAAAAATAATAAGCAGCATGAGTTGTTCCTTAATATCCAGGTGACATTCAATATGGTGGGGCAGAAACCTGCCTAAATACACGGTCTCTCAATACAGGAAGCCGCACATATCAGGATGATCTGTCACAGCACTTTTTTTGGTGGGATAGAAAATAAAGCTGGTGCTTTTCTGACCCACAGTGCTCTGCTCTCAGCAATGTAAGTTTATTAACCTGCCTTTAAAACATGCCTGTGCAGTAAAAGACATTAAGTTCCTGGGGAAACGCAGCTTACATGATGTTTTTAATGTCTGATGAACATGTGGGAAATTATATGTGCTGGAAGTCAGAAAAGCATGAACTCCTACTTTCCAACAACATATGATAACAGAAGCATTTGTCATTGCTTGGCATTTCAGCTCACAGCTGGGTTCCCTTTATGACATTTTTGGTATATCTGTGGTAGATAACAGGCTGAGTGCAACCCATCTGGGTTTGCAAAAAAAAAGGAAGTGGAAGAACCTCTTCTTTAGTAACACAAACTTCTCTTATCTAATTTGCAGGATCTAAATCCAAGACCATAGGTCACCCCCAGGGAAAGGGGGGCAAAAGCAGCCTCGTGGAAATGCTGTCAGGTGATGGATGTGCCACTAAGCAGCAAGCTATCCATCACCCTACCAATACTTCTCTCTTTATTAGCTGGGAGACTGTTGTAATTTAAACTCCTGTTGTTAGTGGTCCAGTAATTCAGAATGAACTCTATTAAGAAATAGATGAAAGGGGAAGACTCGGTCCTAAACTATCCAAAACAGACAGAAAAAGCAAAAAATAAGCTGTTTGATCAGCTACAAGCTTTTTGGGTACGAGGGAGAGGCAGGAAAACACATTTATGAAACTGCTGGATGCATCATTTAACTTTTAACTTGTTTGTTTTATTCAACTCCTAATTTATGGTTATTTCATGCTTTTTGTTTAGTCAACTGGAGAGTGTGTGTCTGCTTTATTATATTAGCTTCGGCAGTGAAAATAATATTTATTGAGTGATGACAACGGAAGCCTGGTCTCCCGTGGCCTTTCCAGCTACCACAGGCTTTATTGTTTGACCATATTTCCATCTGCATGTATCGGTTTCCTTTTGGTACATCTAGAAAGTCACCGTTGATGCAATAACTTGTGTCTAGCCAGCTTAGCAAACTATTGTGAAAGAACCACGGAAGACCCGACGACATATTCATGCTTTGCAGCATCTTTCTTTATTCACCGGTTGCTGTTACAAACACTCAGCAACAGCTTTGCAGCTCACAGCCAGACACATACGAACAACAACAACATAATGATAGGACCCAGTTCCCATTTTATGTGGTGTCGTGATTGCGGATGCCACTCAGGTGCTGCCTCCCCTGCAGCGCCACAGCAGACCACGCCCCGTCACAACTATGTCTTTTTTCTTCTTTTCAACCACAACAATGGTCCTAAGTCAAAAGTAAAAGTTATCAAAACAGTACTGTAACATACAGCAAAAGTCTTGCATTGCCTCTCATTTTTTCAAATTTCTCTTCCAAGGAGCTACATTTACTTTAAAACAGTTCGGAGCAATAGTTCCCAGGGTTTTTAAAGATCTTTAGATACGATCTGCCTTTTCTCTCCAGTGCTTGTACCTTTGCCATTAGTGGGTTACTCTGGTTTGAGGGAAAACTGCAACACCTTTTTGACCTTGCAACACTCGTATGAGAACTACAAGGACCTGTATACCTGCAGTGTTGGTCAAGTTACTTGAAAAAAGTAATCAGTAACTAATTACTGATTACTTCCCCCCAAAAAGTAATCCTGTTACTTTACTGATTACTTATTTTCAAAAGTAATTAATTACTTAGTTACTTAGTTACTTTTTAAAAACATGATTTACAACCTGAATAGGTGATAAAGTGATAGATCTTTCAGCCCAAATCTACTTTTTCTGCATAATCATCATACAAAATGTAATCAAATGGAAAAGTCTCTTTTTAAAACTTGTTTTATTAGTTTTAATCTTTTAACTTTATGCATCAAGCAAAAATTAAATTATATGCAACATTCTCTGACTGGAAGAAATTTGTTTAATAGTTAAACCTATTTTCTGCACATTCCAGCACATAAAATAATTTTTTTTTGTGTGTTTACACTCAGTCTTTCAAATAGATGCAAGTAAAACACAGCAGAAAATAAATAAAGTCAAAGACAAGCGGTCCTTTTGCTCTATTTTCCCCTGTAAAGCAGGAGTGGGGTAGGCGGAGGTTTACCCTGGTGCAGGTGTGCAGCGGTCAGTGGAAGAATCCGCGAGTTTCTCTGTGAATTTCCCATCACGTCGTAGCTACTCGGTGCTTGTTTGGAAGTTTAGGGGTTTTTTTCGCTGTAAAAAGAAGTTTTCTTCCCACGCACAACGGACACTAATGTTTTTGTCACTTTTTATGGAATCAAACTCAAAGTAAGGTCAGTACTTCCACACTTTAAACGCTGCACGCTCATACTCTCTCTGCACTCGATATATGATCCATTGTTGATCTGCACACAGCTGTTTTCACAAACGTCGCACTCGCTTACGTCACTGTCATGAGACATTCTCGCAAAAAAAATCACAGTTTTAGTAACGCAGTAACGCAGCGTTCCTACGGGAAAGTAACGGTAATCTAATTACCGTTTTTGCAATAGTAATCCCTTACTTTACTCGTTACTTGAAAAAAGTAATCGGGTTACAAGTAACGCGTTACTGCCCATCTCTGTATACCTGTACAGTAATCCAATAACTTCAGCTCTTGTAAAGTTAAATGATATATGGACTGGTTCTTATACAGCACTTTCCTACTCTACCTGAGCACTCCAAACACTTTATACAACATGCCTCATTCACCCATTCATACAAGCACTTATTTTATACTTAAGTGGTTTCTAACATTCACACACAGAGACCAACTTGGGGTAAGTATGTTGTCTAAGAATTGCTCAGACAAACCAAACTTTTTAACTAGTATTTTTTTTTTAATTAGACCTGCAGTTTCTGGGAACTTCAGTTGGCTGAGTTGACTTCCTGTTTTAGACTTTTCGGGTTCTCTCATCTCCTGCTTCAGCATCTTCTTCATCACACTGTATTGGCAAAGACTGAAGGATGGTACAACAGAGAGAAGGTGGAAAAATGCAGCTTATATCTCAAAACTTGAAAAGATGGGACAGAAATAGGTTTTTATCATCTCCAGAGAGTAGTCTCTTATGTGCCTGGGCCTGGACAGCCTGTTAGTGTACCTGCACTAAGCAACATTCAAAGCATACTGATATTATTAATTAATCAGATACAGAGAGACACTGGTAGGTGGAGATACTGGCTTGTTTTTCAGCACCCAGAAAAAACATTGCAGATGACCTGAAGATAAATCAGTTCAATTGTATTTTATTTTTATAGCAACAAATCACAACTGCAGTCACGTCAGGGCACTTTATATTGTAAGGTGAAAACCCCATAATCAGATGATCCCCGTGAGCAAGCACTTGGGAAAATCTCCCCTTCAAGAGGAAGAAATCTCCAACAGAACCAGACTCTGGGAGATGCAGCTGCCTGCTGTGACTGGTTAGGAGTGAGGTCTCTGCACTAATCTACAATATTTTCAAAAAGTACACCTCAAACAATAAGAAAACATTTTCTTTCACTTTATCTTTATGGGCCAACACCAGGCTTCACAATTCTCATTCAAATGGCGTTCCCCTTTGGGATCAATAAAGATATTCTCATTCTTTTCATAACAGCTATATGAGGGCATCCAAAAGTGTAAAAGTACTCCATGAGTAATAAAAAAGAAAGAAAGGAAAAAACCAAGAGATTAAGTGCTGCAGATCTCTCTTGCCTGACCTCCAGCATGTCTAGTAAATTTAACAAATGGTTCCAAGGTAATGGTGCACCCGTTCCAAACTCCAAATTTTCTCGTGGATCAAAGTTCAAGTACAATGCTATGGCAGAGTAGTGTGTCCAATTATGTGCAAGCTGCATGCAGTAGTACATAATATTTTTTTTTAAATACAGCGCAGAGCTTTTATGCAGTAAAAACAAACTTTTCATGATTCATTTTCATCAAATGTCTGAGTGAACCTTGCCAACTGACATGCACAAAACCAAGACCCTGGAACTTTCTTCTCTAAATGGGCTGAAATCATTTATAATGTGTTGTGTTGCCCATCATATGATTTCTGTTGCTCAACAACATTTTGAGCCTCGAATGCTCAGAGCATTCAACGTGAACACTGTTCTTTCATTTATAATCATCACATCTCTCAAACAGGAGCTTCTGTGTTAAGTTGGGCTCGTCATCGCCCTCTGTGGCCCCTCTGTCATGGGGTGTACCACAGGGATCTATTCTTGGGCCATTACTCTTTTCATTGTATCTCCTGCCACTGGGTGCGATCTTTCGTAAACATAAAGTTTCATTTCATCTATATGCTGATGACTGCCAGCTTTATTTTCCTTTCAGTCATTCTGATAGTTCCCCACTTAGACTCCTGCTTGATTGCCTCAGTGATGTTAAGTCATGGATGGCTCAAAACGTTTTAAATTTCAATGAACGTAAAACGGAAGCAATTCTGTTTGGCTCGAATCGTTCCTCTGATGTCCCTGATGTTGACCTTGCTGCTCTGACCCCTCACCTGAAGAGCTCGATTACCAATCTTGGGTTAAAAATCGACTCTGCACTTACCTTTGATGGCCACGCGAATGGGGTGGTGAAATCGTCATTCTATCAACTCAGGCGTCTGTCGAAGGTTAAACCTTTTCTTTCAAGGCGTGACTTGGAGACTGTTATCCACGCTTTTATAACCTCACGCTTGGATTATTGTAACTCCCTTTTAATAGGGGTTGGACCGGGCACTCTGACACGCCTGCAACTAGTCCAGAATGCTGCGGCATGGTTTTTATCTGGTAAAAGGAAATTTGAGCACATTACTCCGGTCCTGGCCTCCCTGCACTGGCTTCCAATTGAATTTAGGATTCATTTTAAAGTTCTTTTATTGGTTTTTAAATCTTTAAATGGTCTGGCACCTGCGTATCTGTCTGATTTGCTGAAGCCCTATGTCCCAACTCCTTCGCTCCGGTCAGCTGAGCAGCTGTTGCTCTCAGTCCCCAAATCACGGCTGAAACTGAGAGGAGACCGAGCGTTCTCTATCGTGGCTCCTAAGCTTTGGAATAATCTTCCTCTTCACATTAGGCAATCGACATCAGTGCTGGTTTTTAAATCCACTGGCTTTTGGCTCAGTGGTTGACTGACTTGTATTTTATTGTTTTCGCTATGTTTATTATTTTATCGTATTTATTATTCTTATGGTATCTATTATGTTTCTATTGTTCAGCACTTTGGTCAGCCTTGTGTGTTTTTAAAGTGCTATATAAATAAACAATGATGATGATGATAATTAATGTCCAAGTCAAACTCATTATTCCTTTTTCAGTTGCACTTTGCAGAGCACAAGCTTGTGTCCGTCCACGTCAGCTGCACACAGATGGACCATTCATGTGATACGCCTGCATCCCTCTGTGTTTCAAATGCATTTAAAAACAAACTACAGTATAAATGACATCCACTTCACGCATGCCGTCAAAGATGTAGAGAGTTTGCACAGACTGCATATTGTCTCCCTGATCAGAACTACCTGTCATACTGACAGTCCAGTTAGGTTTCAAGTGAGAAGGAACATTTAACCTGAAGTGTTTGTCACAGCAGCTCCAGCTCAGGAACATTAAGAACAGGATTTTTGCTTGTGTGTTCCATGTTACTACTGCTGAAATTCTCTTCACTGATAGATTAAACTGCAGTTGCACAGGCGAGGGAATGGGAACAGCAGGAGGCAGTGGACACAGCGTGGCACTTTAGCTGATGATGTGCAAAAAAGTGATTTAATTTAATAATGGTGGGAAGAGTTTCCAACATGATGCCTTGGAAACTGGTAAAAATGTGAATTTATGAACTCATATGTATGGGAAATTTCAGCTTGAGATTTCTCAGCAAGCTCAGCAAGGATTTCTGTCTGTCAAACTTTGTGTTAAAACGCGCTGTCACCACAGCGCTGCATAATACCAACAGAGATGTCTGAGCTCCTTTCAGTATCTCTAAGATTGAGCCCAGCTGTCTTACGTAGGAACCAGTTTGCCTCATTCTTTCAGTCACTGCCCGATAAATCAGGCGAGGACTGGAAAGTAGATGGACTGGTAAATCAAAAGCTTCGCCTTCTGGCTCAGCTCTCTCTTCACCGTGATGGTCGGGTAAGGCGTCTACATTACTGCTGACGCCGCACCAGTCTCACGTGCCACCTTCCCATCATTAGCGAACGAGATCCTGAAGTTTTACAATCCATCATTTGGGGCAAACATCTCTTGGACAAACTAGAGGAAGCAGTCCATACTCAGCTGAGCTGGTGGATACGAGTAAAGTTGCTTATCATGTCAGTCATCCACCAATTAAATTTTATTAAATTAATTTTCCATTTTACCCAAAGACATCGCCAACCGTCTTACAAGCCAAATAAACAGCAATAAGCCAAAGCAATAATTACAGGAATCTATGAAGAAAAAAGACAGAGAGAGCCTCCAGTTGTCCAACTGTGGACTGAACATCTAACTTGGCAATGGTCCTTCACAGCTTCAGTTGTTTTTTTTTTTTATCTCTAAAATTGTCTCCAACCCCACAACTCTGTGTAAAAATGGCACAATAACATATTGTGAGTGGGCGTAAGTGGGCATCTCTCCCGCCATTAGCAGCCTTCACAGCGGCTATGCCACACTGAATGGAAAACCTTTGTAATTGAAACTGATCAGCCCTCAATTAGGTTTGGGATTTGGTGCTTTCCTCTGGTGCTTTTGGCAATTTCATGTGGGCAGCAGCATCTCCTCTAAAGTTTCCTGCTGCAGTTTTACTGTAGCTCTATGAGTAATGAGCCTGAAACACGAGCTATGAAAATCAATAAAGAGCTCCAGCTGTGGATGCTGACAGGTTTCTTTTCTCCCTCTCTCCATTTAATTTAGTGAAAAGTCTCTCTGCTTTGATCAGCACTTTGAAATTCAACACAGGGAAAACAAAACAAAACACCCCCCCCCCCCCACCCAATATATGACATATTTGTAAGATACACATTGTAGATCTAATTCTTGCGTGACTTTTTACTTCTGATTTATGACATCCTAACAAAGTAGCAGCAATACAGAGACAGTGACCAAATAGTTCAAAGTTACTGCAAACAAACTAAAACAGCTCAGCTAGAGGCAACATGAAATGGCAATTTTGATTGTGTCCTGCTTCCTCAAGTGTACTGAAGTGAAACTGAATTGTGTGGATGACATGGATTCATTTAAATTATATGTCAAAGTCTGATAATCTCCCCCAAGAAGTAAATCCCTCAGTTTTATGGATTAGTTTGAAGTTCATGTTAGGATAATGTTGGACTGAAGGGTTTCATCATCAGTTTTTTGCTGTTTTTCTTTATGCTTCGTTTATTTATGGATCCATCCATCCATTCGCTTCCGCTTATCCTTTTCAGGGTCGCGGGGGGCGCTGGAGCCTATCCCAGCTGTCATAGGGCGAGAGGCGGGGTACACCCTGGACAGGTCGCCAGTCTGTCACAGGGCCAACACACAGGGACAGACAACCATTCGCACTCACATTCACACCTAGTGACAATTTGGATTATCCAATTAACCAATTAACCTATCCCCACAAGCTGCATGTCTTTGGACGGTGGGAGGAAGCCAGAGTACCCGGAGGGAACCCACACAAACACGGGGAGAACATGCAAACTCCACACAGAAAGACCCCGGCCTGATGTTGGAATTGAACTCAGGACCTTCTTGCTGTGTGGAAACAGTGCTAACCACCGTGCCACCTTATTATATATTATATTATTATATTTATGGATATTTTTTAAAAATTTAACAGACCCCTAGATTCATAATTTCATTAAATTTTATGGAATACCGAACAAGATTCTGGACGATAGTTTTCTTTGTTGTTTTAAAGCGATATCGGACAATTCTATTGACAAATTTTGATAACGCCCATCTAGTGGCAATTACAGAACTACTATCTTCATAACATAGTGTCACTGGGTTCTACTGTTGCCTGGCAACGAGCAAAAGATTTTTTATTTTAATCTCAGTGACCTTCTTGGTCGGGGGATTAGGTTGGTGAAATTCCTTCTGTTTCTTTTTGTCAAAAATGCAAATTTAAAAAAAAGCGAAAAAAGAAAGAAAGAAAATGACTTGATCTTCATAATAAACTAAAAAGAACTGTCTACATGCCTCTGTGCTACAGTGCTGTATGGTAACTGTTTGTATTTTCTTTCTTTTTAATAACCCTCCTCACTAGTTGTAGAATTACTTTAGGGTCAGTCACTCTTTTTAGGTGACACCTCACTATTTCCAGAAAGCCTAAAAACAAGGACAAACAGACCAATATTGTCATCCCTTATGAAGCAGGTTTGGCTGTGTCTGAAGTACACTGGGATGTCATGCTTGGAGAAGACTCTTCTGAGTTTTTCTGAGAAACACTATACTACTCTATACGCTTTTTTTTTTTTATACCACCGGCACTTTATTCACTTACAGTTACTTATTCAGTCACTTTAATTTTAAAACTGCGTATATACTGTATATTCTGTGTATTTATTATCTCATTCTAATTGCCTGTTTATGCGCCGTCCTCATCTCTAACGTCATGCTGCTCTGTTGTATCTTAATTGCCCCTTTGGGGATAAATAAAGTCTCTCTGATTCTGAACACTCAGACAAAAACTGGTTCATCCTAAAGACAAAACTCCCAAACACAAACTTAACAATGTGGTATAAGTTATGCAGTGCAGCGAGGAGTGTTCAGACCTCTACGTTAGAGAAACTAAACAGCCTCTTCATAAATTCATGGCACAGCATAGAAGAGACAGTTGAACGAGACAAGACTCGGCTGTCCAACCCGCATCTAAAGGACAAAGGTCACTCTTTCGAGGATGCCAATGTTCACGTTTTGGACAGGGAAGACAGATGGCTTCTTTCACTCCTATTTCAAACCATCTATGTCCATGTGAACGACCATCTTTGAACAGAGTGGGTGGTTTACGATACCCATTGTCTGCCATCTATAATCCAGTTTTGAGATCCCTTCCCAGACGCCTTAATGCTCACTCACATCTTGGGCCATCTGACCTCAGGAAATCACATGATAGGGTGGGGCTAGGTCTCACAATGGGTTCACCTGAAACCCTGGCTGATTGTGACTCACACCCGTTTTCACACCTTGGCTCGTGTGATTAGTCAAAGGAACTATGGCGTGTCCACAACCCTCTTAGGGAGACTCCCAATAGGGCTTAAAAATCTTGGAGTTCAGTGTTGGGGAGTAACGGAATACACGCGTAATATTTTCTCTGAATACGAGACGATTCCGTTTTTTTAGGGGACAGTAATAATTAACCTTATGAACAAAATAAAGTTCAACATCATTAACTTCATAGCACCCACCCAGCTGTATAGAAACTCCGTCAGTATCCGTCTGGGTACTCCGCTAGTACCCAGTACGAAAAAGTCAGCATAATGAAAATAAACTCCACCTAAACTTGGTTTATATCTGACCCAGATAGACTGCAGGTCATAACTTCTTACCTGGAGTTCACTTCACCTGACACTCGGACCGGCGGCCGTCTCGGGTCTCCTCTCCTCCTGCCTCCCCTTTCCCTCATCCACCTGCTAATGTTACTGAATCTGTGGAAGCTCCGCGATAGCCACCACATGAAGTAACGAATAACGACCCTATCTAAATCCCAGTAGCGATTAACACGTTCCTGATTTTGGCATAACTAGTTACCGTGCTCGTTACCACAATAATAACGTGCATTACTTAATAATGCGTTAGTCCCTACACTGGTCCTCAGTATAACTGACCTAAGTGACTTCTTGATAATGAACATAACCTCAACTCAGCATTCCTCTGGGTGAAATTCTCAGGGTGGTGGTGTTGGGTTTCCATTAAATTCTAAGAGCTTTAAGCTTCCAGTTGCCGTGCCGCTGACATTACTGGTTCTCTGCTCCATATCCATTCTCCATCACCTCGTGCTGCCACCGTAAGATGGAGAGATCCAGTTCAGTGACTTCAGTTAGTAGAAGAGTGGTTGCCAACTTAGCGACTTTGTCGCTATATTTAGCGAGTTTTCAGACCCCCTAGCGACTTTTTTTCTAAGAAAAGTCGCTAAAAAAAGACGTGAAAGCACATATCGCTTTTACTCTCAACAAGCAGCGGGTGCTGTAACGCAGTCAGTTCTTCTTTTACTCTTATGCTGTTTTGTGGATCAGGTTTAAAACTACTTATAAACACACACACACAAAGTAACTCCACCAGAGTGCCTATTTCGGGTCACTTTTGCCGGTCCAAGCCCGGGTAAAGGAGCAGGGTTGGAATTGTGACATAATTATAAACAATAATTGCTAAAAGAAATTTAATTTGTAGTTCTAAATAAACTCTAAATGCATTTAGGACGTTTTTTACTCACTTTATGTCTCTTCCACGATGTTATTTCTCTCTCCAACAACATAGGTTACAATTACATTAGCATGACCAATTATGCAAATTAGGTGATGACGTCATTTAGCGACTTCTAGCGACTTTTAGGACCGCCAATAGCGATTTTCCTTACTGAGGCGTTGGCAACACTGGCCTAGAGGCCTAGCTAGCTGGTTACAGGTTGGAAAGGAGAAATATCCACAGACTGGGAAACCCACTTCAAGTGGCGCTTACAGGAACTGCAGATTTTGGCCTCATTTTTCCAGCCTCTTAGTTGGGAGTGAGAGACTTGTCTCTGTTAAAAATGGCTTAGCAGTTTGAAAGAAACTGGGCCATGTTGGCATGGTGCAGTCCAGTTCAGGTGAGAGAAGGAGCATTTAACCTGAAGCATTTGTCACAGCAGCCGAAGTGTCGTGCTGTTTGTGTCCTCGGTTAAAAATTGTCAAGCAGTTTGAAAGAAACCTGAGATGAGGCCTTTTGTGTGATACAGCAAGCTTTGTTGCTGTTGCTTTTCGATATCTTTTTTAATTTTCATATAACAATGAGGGTTTTTCTTGATATTTCTGCAAAACACAATTGGAAATGATTTATTGTGAGTTATGTCACCAAAGAATTAAAAGAAAAGTATCAGAAGCTTTTAAATCGGTGCTGCAATCTGAAGCTCGAGCAACACAAAGTTATTCAGCAGCAGTTCCATGTCTTGTACAGTATGTATACTTCTTACAACAGCAGGAAGCTCTTTAAAATGTGTGTTTTTAGTGACACCAGTGGGTGTCGCACTAATTAAAATGGAAGGTTTGGTGATCTAGTGAAATTTCACAGTCTTCCTGCTGGTATAAAGCACATTTCAGTCGGCAGTGAATTCACGTCTACATGACTTTTAATGCCATGAGATAAGCTGGTTTGTTGTGGGTTTATGTTTCCACGTAGCCATTGTCACTGGTTACTTTTTTCACTATGAAAATTAAAAAAACTAAAAGTCCTTCAAATAAAGTTTCTTTTAGTTCTAAGGATTTACATATCGGGATATAATAGGACATTAAAAATGATTAGGTGATTAGGTAAATACAACCAGGTGAATGACAAAATATGAAATATGACTCTGTTATTATTTTACAAAGACACAATACAGGAGCAGTGTGTGAAAACCTGAGTATCCCTCAGGGTCCTTTACCTCTCAGAACCACCTTTAGCAGCAAGAACTTCTGTGTGACAGTCTCTCACTTCTTTGTGGAGGACTTTGGTCCACGCTTCTTCACAGCGTTGCTTCGGTTTGTTGAGGTTTGCAGCCGTTCAGTTATGCGCAGCGCTTTTAAGGTCTCGCCACAGCATTTCAATCAGATTGAGGTCAGGGCTTTGACTGGGCCATTGCAACACTTTTCTTTTTCAGTCATTGTGTTACAGATTTATTGGTGTTTTAGGATCATTGGCGTGTTACGTGATCCTTCTGGGGTCAAGCTGTCAGACAGATGGCTTCACATTAGACTCTAGAATACTTTGAGCTGGCTGTGAACTGTGGCTAGTCATCACCCCTCCAACACTGTGCTGACAGTTGGTATGTGGCATTAGTGCTGACATGTGTTTGGTGTTTGCCAAACGCAGCGCGGTGCATTATGTCCAGTATGTGTATGGACATTGTTCCAGAAAGGTTTGCTAAGCCATGTTTAGCAGAGAGAGAGATTTGTACAATCCCAATAGAGCACTAACATCTTCCAATCAGATGCTCCAAACACAACCGAGGTGTCGACTGAATTGCAGAGGTGATTGGGCCTTTCCAACCGTAGCACCTAGACTCTGGAATAACCTCCCTGCTCATATTTGTACCTCTGAGTCTATCCAGTCCTTTAAATTGTGTCTTAAAACTTATTTTTTTACCAGTTGACTATTATCTGGCTTGTTTTGTTGTCACTTATTGTTTCTCGCCCTGTTCCTTCTTAACCGTTTTGTTTTGTGTCTCATGCTATCGCTCTGTCTGACTGTGAAGCACTTTGGTCAACTCTGTTGTTATTAAGATGTGCTATAGAAATAAATTTTGATTTGATGTTTAGAGTAGAGATGGACCGATCCGATATTACGTATCGGTATCGGTCCGATACTGACCCAAATTACTGGATCGGATATCGGCGAGAAATAAAAAATGTAATCCGATCCATTAAATATCAAAAAAGCACCTCACAAAACTTGCTACACGGCGTAACTCGGCTCATAACCGTAGCACGTCGCAGCAGTATGCGTCACGTGATAGAGCCGCTGTGTGTATTTGTAGCCTTGCTAGCAAACCAGCATTTCATCTCCGAGGAAGTTTTCCCAGAGAGAAGTAAAGGAAGTGTGTAAGTTCATCTCTGAATGTTTGTAAAGCATTCCCACGTTAAGCTTAACAACAGATATATGGAGCGACTGCCTCTCTCTCTCTCTCTCTCTCTCCTGTTGCTACTTCAATCGTGAAACTGCTTAATGATCAGCTGATCGGCTTTTCTGTCGCGAGTCCGTCTCTCTTCTTAGTTTTTGGCCCACTTCTCACCAGAAAGAGGAAACCAGCGGCTGAACAACAGCAGCACGTTTAAGCTTGATAAGCTGTTGTTAGAATTTATTTAATATTACTTTCTACACCAGGATCTTTTTCTACGTAGCTGACGGCTGGTAACTGTGCAGGGGCGGATCTAGCAAAGTTTAGCCAGGGGGGGCGATAGGGCATGAACAGGGAAAAGGGGGCACAAAGACATACTTTTCTTTCTTATTCTCATTTAAAATGTCTAGCTTTTAATAAATAATTATCTGACTCTTACACCCAAAGTTTTAATCTTTTGTAAAATATATAGAAGTCCATTACTGTATATAGTAACTGTTAAGTCTAATATACCCTAGTAAGCTATAGTACTTTTTCCTTTGGGAAGATACCATCTGTGCAGTCTGCAATTCTGTTGAAGAAAGATGTTGAATCTATTCAATTATTCTTGAAAAATAATTTCTTTCTGTGCATTTTTCCCCCTGCATCAAATTAAATTTGATTACATCGATTAAGCATCATGAGGTGGGGAGTGGTTCCCTTTTTTTTTTTTTGCTGGGAGTTTGCAACCCTATTAGTTAGGTTGCTTGATATTTCTGCTAAGTACTCTTTAAAATACCAGAATAGGGAGGATGGAGCAGGTTTACGTTTATTAGATTGATCAGTATTGCTGAACTATTACTGAAATATTTTGTTGTATTTTTTACATACAGGTATAACAGAATAGCTTTAGTGTTGTTATTTATTTAAACTTGAGTATAAACTTATACAAAATGCAGCAAGATATTAAAAAAACGTTTATTGATTAAAAAACACACTATATCGGATTCATATCGGTATCGGCAGATATCCAAATTTATGATATCGGTATCGGTATCGGACATAAAAAAGTGGTATCGTGCCATCTCTAGTTTAGAGAGAAGAGCCTTTCTCCTGGCAAAATTTCCAGGAGTCACTTGTGAATAATCTCTTCCTGTAGAGTGATGGACTTCAAATTGTTTGGAAATAACCTTCTAACCTTTCCCAGATTGATGGGCGGCAGCATTTACTTCTTTAAGATCACTGCTGATCTGGAACTTTGAGATCTCTGTTACCACAAAGCCAAGGAAGGAAGACGTCAGCAAACTGACAAAAAGTCCTTTTTATATAAGTGCTCACAATACTGATGATTAGTTAATCAGCTGTGTTTGATTAGCTGCACTGGTAGCTAATTTCCCTATTACAGGAATTCCCATGGAAGCAGTAAGTCTACTTTTTTCACACCCTACTTTAACATTTTAGCCTTTTTTATTAAATAAATAATGACTTGACATCATGTGTTCTAGTTCTTATAAGAGATGCTAAGATCTAGATTATCATTAAAATGTACGTGTTTCGTGTTGTATATAAAAGACTTTTATTTTATTTTTATCTTTATATTGTTTTAGTGTACACTGAGGGCAATTTCAATTTCCTGATATGGTTTTTGACAATAAAGCTGACTTTGACTAACCCAAAGTTAATCATGACATTTGGTCCGAGCTGTGCGTGTTTGGTTTTGGATTTTGTTTGCATTTCTGTCTTTTTTAGGTACAAGGACAAAACCAATGCAGCAGCTGGTTTTGGGAGACAAAGGGAGCGAAGATGAGCACAGAGAGATGACAGCCAGCATAATAAACGCTTACCTACAGAAAGCAACAGGGAGACAGAGGGGTCAAAGCAGCACTACAGGACAAAAAATAAAGACAAGGTTAATGGCATGTAATAGTGACATATAAATGCATAGAGAGCTGAAGAGAGGGGACTAAACAGAAGGTGCAAGTGCATCATGGCTGGTCATTAAGCAGTGTGAGCTAATAGATGCATAATGAAGGGATAGTTCAAGGCCACAGGACCATGTCTAACTAAATTTTGTGAAGAAGGAAAGTAGAATGGAGGTCAGTCTCTCAAACATAGACTGGGAGCTGTTTCCAAGAACAGGGACCAATACATGCTAGCGGAAGCCTCTGCCACCCGTTGTACTTTTAAAATCTCAGGATAATATCTTACTGGAGATCATTTTTGTGAAGGTCAGGATGCAGACCACACCCCATACACTCTCTTTCCTGTGCCACACCTGCCCTTTGTTTTGTTCCCTCTGGTTCAGCTGCTGCTGATGCGTAACGAGGCCTTCCCCAAACTGTAGCCTCTGGCCTGGCGTGTTAACTTGTTATAACCTATAAAAACATGTCATTTTCACTCAAGGGGTCAAGTTACTTGCTAGTAACATGAAAAACTAGCATGAAATCTTTATGTTACACGCACACACACGCAGTCATATTAAGATGTTAACACCTTTCAAATTCTAGTGCTGGATAGACAATGGAGACAATATAGGCTACCTCTTTTTATTTGGTATGAAGCTGTTAATGGCAGTTTTTGGGCAATCTATTTTTTTTTCCATATCTAGCTTGTTTTCATGCGTTTGGATGGATTCAGTCATTCTTTCCTCCACAGGGTGTTATTTGCTGAAGGAGCTCTAGCAGTCTTTAGCTCACTGACCTAGTTGTGTAAAGCACCAGGAGGGTAAATGGTCCCAAACCACATCCAAACTTGTCTCTGTCTGCTTGTTAAATTCTGGCGGCTGGCAGTGCCAGTGGGTAAGATAAGTCGTCGGGGACACAGTGTGACTGCTTCCGCTGACTCAGCAGTGCACTCGCTGCACTGTAGGTTTGAAAGAAGCAGCGTCGGACTAATAAGCGTGTCATCCTACAGCCTGTAGCACCCATGGGTGAGCTCACCTTGTGAACAACAAGGTCAAAGGGAAGCCTTTAGCTTGTCTGTAGTGATTTCAGTATCTCATACAGCCAGATTTGATTTTGTCACATTGGGATGACAACATGTGCCGTGAGGTTATGTGGATGTCAAAGTCCTCGGTTCTAGAAAAAAACAGAAGTGAAAAATGTGTTTGTAGTGGGGCGAACAAGACAAGTGCACAGAAGTTTTGATATTTTTATGGATGTTCTGGTTAAATTTGGGGTCTTTTTTGAACCGTCACTGGAATTCACTGCAACTGTTATAACTGGCCACACAGATGTTCTACATAATGAAACGTGTGATGACGAGAAGAGCGTAACATCAGTGTGTTAAAGCAATCCTACAGATATTTTCAGTCATCGCATGTGAAGCATATTACTGTATGTCTTCCCCGTTTGGGGAAAACATGAGCTCCTCATATGAAAACATGCACTTTTAATGAGCTGCCGTATTTTTAGCTTTGTGAAAATGAATTTTTCAGCTACCCTACTTTTTAAAATTATTTTGAACTTCTGAAGCACGAGGAATTATTTAGACTATGAAGAAACATGTAATTCTTTAATTTAGTGGAAATTTGAAATCACCATATGGATTCACTTGTGTTGCTTACTTATGTTTTGGAAATCCTGACCATGTCAATAACATAGTCTCTGCCTTGGTCACAGCTATACAGTAAGTCTGACAAAACGTGACAGAACAGGTTTTTTTGACTGACAAACTTAAAATTAATACATTTGAATTCGGAAAATATTCTATGACATGTTATTTGATTTTAGATCAGGGGCTTTTGAAGTCTCAAACATGCAAATATTTTCAGCTAAAGTGATATCTATCTATATATATATATATATATATATATATATCTATATATATATATATATATATATATATATATATATATATATATATATACACATACATGGATATGTATATATCTATATATATCTATATATATATAGATATATATAGATATATATAGATATATATATATATATATATATATATATATATATAGATATATATAGATATATACATATCCATGTATGTGTATATATATATATATATATATATATATATAGATATATATATATATATGTGTATGTATGTATGTATGTATGTATGTATATATACATACATACATACATACACATACACACACACAGAACAGAACAGATTTTTTTTGACTGACACACTTAAAATTAATACATTTGAATTCTGAAAATATTCTATGACATGTTATTTGATTTTAGACCAGGGGCTTTTGAAGTATCACACATATATATATACACACATACACGCATAATAAACAAAATAAATAATATAGAAAAATATTTCTGCTATTTTATAATAAGACATCCCTTTTTCCTTTTAATGATTTTAAACAAATTTACTTATTTATTGCTGCCGTTTTTTCATAAACAGTGATTAGCTTCTCTTGTTAAGGCTAAAAATGCTGCTAAAAAATGTACCTTAAAATCTTCCCTTTGTTTACAGCAAGGACAGCAACACTCTACACTACAGTCTGTTACCACAAAGAGTCAAAAACCAGGTTACCCAGTTGGTATATGTTATTGCAGCTTTGGTATTGAAATGTAACCTGAAGGGAAATAAAACCAAACCAGCAAATCTATGAACATAACTGAATATAAAAGAAACAAAACAAAACATTAATTCTGACATTTTGAGCTTTGCATTGTGTGTTTTTTTTTTGTTTGGTTTTTTTGCCTTAAATTTTATCATCCATAATTTACTCCTGCAACCCAGAACAGACATGTTCACTCTGGATGCTACAAGAATGTTGAAGAACTGCAGGCTGTACTGTAGTAGAGACACACAAAAGACTCATTTAAGTGGAGTATACTTGATCTGAGGGTTTTACCACAAAGCAAGATTAATGGGTTATGAGCAATGTTGAGCTTTGGGTCAGAGTTTTCAGTGTCACACAGGTGGTTCTCTTTCAGGCAGGTGAAATCACCATGGCAACTCATTCTGAACAAAAGTAGGTTATATTCAAAGGTTTGATTTCAAATGGGATGGAAGTTTGATATTTTCACAAATGCTTTTATTTACTTTATGCTTTACATGTGTTACAAGAAATATCTGCTAAAAGAGAAATATTTGATATATGCAGCTGCTTTACAAACACCACCGTATGATGCGCAGCTTTGGAGCACACAGAACGGTAAAATGAATACCATTTGTGTCATGGTTTGCTGTGTGGCAGGCGGGACGTAGGACCCAAATGCAGGACTCATAAATGCAAGGGTGAACTAAAGGTTGCAGCGGCAAACATACAGAAAACAAAACTGAAAGCGAGGAACTAAAAATATGAGCTAAAATCAAAACACAAAGACACTGGGAAGCTAAGGAACTAAACTGGGAAACAGAGCTAGAAAACTATGAGGAGCGTGTAGGAAAAACAAACAAAACATCCCCACACAGCATACTGAGAGTATGATCAACAAAGGGCAACACAAGGAATAAATACACACGGGAGTAATGAGGGAAGGAGACACAGCAGGACAGCACAGCGGGGAGTAATCAAACACAACGAGACAAAGGGAAGCAAAAATAAATACACTGCACTCAGGACAGGGACTATCAAAATAAAACAGGAAGCACATGAAGCACAGGGACAACATGAGACACGACTGACTGAAGAACAAGAAAACAAACGTGAAGACAGAACTAAAGCTACACTAAACACAAGAGGCACAGGAACAAAACCCGAGAACTAGAGAGCTAGAAATACAGAATCATAAACCAAAAGACTAGTAATGATAAACCATGATGAAATCAAAGATTAATTATAACACAAAACACTCGGTCACTGAACCAGGACTGAGACTATTTTAAATAATACATCACTTTTTTTTAAATGCTTGGGGTTGTTGTGATGATCAAGGTTTCTCAAGATTAGTGATTTTCTGTTTAATGATTAGTCTTTGTCTTATTGGATTTGGATTCTACTGTTATAGTTTTTTGGTCTTTATCAGATGACCGAGTGATGACGATCTATAATGTCTCTTATTTATCTCTCTGGGGTTTTAGAGTTTGTCAAGTAATACAAGCAAAGACAACCAGATACTACAACAGATGTTCAACACAGCCAGGTTAATTAAAAAAAAAAAAAAAAAACAGAAACAAAACAGTGTCAAAATCTGAAAAGATAAAAGGTTACACAGGAACTGAGTAGTTAGGTTCTTAGACAAGTTAATTGACTGAAATACTTTCAATAGCAGGCATTGAAATCATGAGCAATTTCATGTTAGACTACGCACATCTGGTGCAGTCTAGCAGCAGAGCATCGCAAATTTAATTCAGTCAGAAAAAAATCTCATTTTGTTAATTCCTGGAAAACTCTTTAGAAATGTGTGCAGATCCTACGTGATTCCACATGTGTTCATTATCCTCTCAGCTCCTAATCTTATCTTCACTTTAGTCTTCTCTGGTTTCAGTGTGTACTTTTTCTGTGTGTACTTGTGTACACATTTTAGAAGAGCTGCGAATTCAAAACCATTATTTTAAAAGTTAACTCAGGGCAAATAATCCTACAGGCTGACATCTCATTCTGTTCAATTCAATTTAAACTCAGTTTAGTTTTATTTATATAGTGTCAAATCAAAACAAGAGTCATCTCAAAGTGCTTTATATCATAAGGCAGGTGTGGGCAACTCCAGGGCCGGTGTCCTGCAGGTTTTAGATGTGTCCTTGATCCAACACAGCTGATTTAAATACTGGACTGGTGCCAGCAGAACTACCTCCAGATTGTGACAGGTGAGACCTGAGACTGGGACCTGCCCCTGATAGGGGAGCCTGTTTTTTTGTTGTTGTTGTTTTTATAGGCACAGGTGCAGGCAATTAGTCATTCTCTTGAGTGAATCTGAAGCTGTGTGAGTGCCTGGTCCGAGCCGTGCTATTTGGCACTTTTAACTTTCTGTGACAGCTTGATGTGGTTCCCATAGCCTGCTGTTGTAGCAGAAGAAACCACTGTCTTGTTCCTGTGAAGAAACGTGTAGTGGCCTCCCTCTAACAAATATCAGTGGCGGTGTCCCCAGCACGTAAACAGATTGCCAAGCTGCTGCTTTGCTGGGGTGGATCTCTGGCTGCGGAGCCGAGGTCCCACAAGTGGTTATTTTAATTTGTTTTAGACTGGTTTAATTTGACAGTGAAGAGCTGACGATTATTGTGACGGCTGTTGATGTTGTTTTGTTTATATGTTTGTTTTATTTCACTGTATCAGTAGGCACCAATGCATGCATTGATTGTATTTTAGAGTGGTTTACTTTTTTTATATCGTTGCAGACAGTGAAGGCGCTGCATGGAAACTGAGGTTTTTTCTTGCCGCCTTTGCATGCACCGCAGTGAGCTTGAGTGGAGACTTCACAGACGTTTTTCCTTTTTATATTGTTTTGCCCAGTTGGGGTGAAGTGTGTCAAGTGTTGATTAGATTTTAACAGGTTCCCCGCAGCACTTATCCTGTCTCTCCACTTACAATCATACAATTTTAACCGTATTTAATAACGTAGCATTTTTAATAGTTTTTAGGTGCTACTTGTAACCACTGACTCATTTTAAATAGTTTAGGACAGCCAAACTACGGACCAGTTGCTAGGTTTGGCAGGGCTACAATAGAAAGCGAGGCGAATACGGAATGAAATGGCTGGAGACAGGAATTTGAGCAGCAACGGTTATTATTTTGCACAAAAATGAAATAAACAAGACACAAATTCCACATTGACAGTAGTAATGGTAATAATAACAATTATAAGCATAAGAATAAGCTGGCAAAACAAAACCCCAAAAATAGTCCCTTTGAGCTCAATGTTCAATTGTCTTTTTGTCTTTGGTCATTCGTCATGTCAAAAATTCTTAGTCTAGTTCTTTTTCTCTTTCGTTTGTGGTTTGTGTGTTACCACTTCGAAGTCTCCGTCGAGGAAGAAGAGTAAAGTTCAGTCCGGGCTCAGGCTCGCCACCTCAATCCAAAATCTTAGTTCCTTCCACACGAACAAGGAAAAAAAAAAACCTAGCCAAAATGTTAGAAAATTCCGCACGAGCCATCCGTGGACTGTCTCATCTACTTCCACGTGGGAAAAGACCTAGCTCATGTGAAATGATAGTCTGGTGTTTTGGAAGACGGGGCTAAAACTACTTTCAACCAATGAAAAAGGCTTTTACCCCTTGTGATCCGGCAACAGAAAAATAAAGTTTGCTGGAGGATCACACTTCCTTTTTTTCAAAATAAATGTTTCTTTTCAAAATAAAAGAATGGAAATAAATTTATACAAATAAAAAGAAATCAAGAAAGGATAACAACAAAAGCGGTTTTCTCGACTGAGTTACATACTGTCACATGTTTTATTTTATTAATGGTTTGGCTGCCTAAGGGACAGTTTGTTCCAGGAGATAAGCGAGAGTTAGAAGATTAATAGGAAGCACCTGGCCTTGAGACGGAGAAGATGTCCTTTTAAATGTGTCAAAAGTCGTCAACAGAACATTTGTGGTTTTGAAACTTATGCATGTACTGTATCTGTTTGACGCATGAGGGGGCGTCATAAAAGTAAACCCTGATGGTATAAAACAACTGCTTGTGTATCAATGGGGCGGAGATCAATGCTGTCTGTGGGCAGTGTTCATCTCCCCACGCGTGTGTTCATTAAAATCATTGTTTGACCAAAGCTCTTCTGGACCATTATTGTTTTGTGCTCGCCCTCAATATTTGAACTCGTAACATTTTATTTTTATTTTTGTATCAACATTAAACCCTTGTGAACTGACTGTATGCCTACGACTCCATCCTATTGAAATAGGTACCTCCCACGGGTCACAAGATCAACACTGGAAAAACCAAGGAGCTTGTGGGAGTCTTCCGCAGGCGCAAACATCCTTCGCTGCAACCACTAAACATCCAAGGTATGGCCATTGAGGCTGTGAATAGCTACAGGTACCTTGGTGTTATTCTAAAAAATAAACTGGACTGGACTCACAATTCAGATGCTCTCTACAGAAAAGGGAAGCGCAGGCTGTACCTGCTGCAGAGGCTCGGGTCTTTTGGAGTGAAGGGCCCACTCCTGAAGACCTATGACTCTGTGGTGGCCTCAGCCATCTTTTACAGTGTGGTCTGCTGGGGCAGCAGCATCTCTGCTGGGGACAGGAAGAGACTGAACATGCTGATTCGGAGGGCTGGCTCTCTTCTAGGATGCCCTACGGACCCAGTGGAGGTGGTGAGTGACAGGAGAATGGAGGCTAAGCTGTCATCACTGCTGGAAAACATCTCCCACCCCATGCAGGAGACTCTGACAGCACTGAGCAGCTCCTTCAGCGGCAGTTTGCGGCACCCACGATGTGGGACAGAGGACTGCAGGTCTTTCCTTACTACTGCTGTCAGACTCCACAACAAAGACTTTGCAGCTGACCACACACACACACACACACACAACCACGCATGTGCAATAACACTAAGTGTAATTTTATTTCTTTTTTGACCACGTAGTATTTTATTCTACTGCATAAAGTATGTTATTCTTTTTATTTTATCCTATTACATTGTTTTTCTTAATTTTTGCTGCTGTAACTTTGCAATGTCCACTTTCTGATTTAACACAATCCATTTCCCACATGTGGGACTAATGAACGGTTTATCTTATCTCTTACCTTATATTAAGGACTTATTCTGGTCAAAAATGACTTACAGCCAAGGTAATGCCATCCAGACTAAGCATCGGGTAGACACCATCTTTTAAGATTTTTAGGACCAGGCACAAAAAATGCAGTTTTACCAGAATTTAAAAGCATCTTGTTACTGTCTGTTTAGGCAGTAATGAACAGATTTCATGTATCCTAAGCAGAAAAAGTACCAGTATGCAGTACGTTCTGCACGGTTTGCATATCATGTGACGCTGGGATACAGCATGAGCGCTACAGAAAGTCCATTTTTTTGCCATATGCATGAAAGCTCAAGCAGTATCAAACAGCTGAAACCCTGCAAACACTAAAGAGTAGCACAGTTCCTGATGTCTGGGATGAGACCCAGGGAGATGCTCCCCTCTGATCCTGTCAAGCACGTCCAGCAGCAGAGGATGATGATAGAGGATGATGAACCCTCCCCGAGCAGCACTGAGCTGATCTGCTTGCTGTGTGTCTGACTGAAGGACTTCCATGTCTTCCACTGGGGACTCTCGAGTTTCTCGTGTAACTCAGTACAGAGAAGGAGCAGCTGAAAGAAGGAGGAGATATAGCTCAGGATACAGTCCTGCAATCATATAATCCTATTTCCTGCTTTAAGTATATATTATAGACTTGGCTCCAATGGGCCCACTTTAGTAGGTCAGGGATTTCAGGGGGAAAGGGAGATTGCAAGAGCAATGGTTCTTTTTTTCTTTTTCTTTTTTTACAATTTTCATCCAGTCAAAGTGCAGACAAGGAGAAAATGAAGCTACTTTCAATGAAAGATAGAAGCAGACCTCGGAGGAGCACATTCTTTGTGTTATTCTTAAAAGTAAAAAGATCTGCTTTGGTTGGGGAGAAAGAAGGAGGGGAGGGGGGGAGTCATAGATGATCTAGGTTGAACACAGTGAATGTTAATGAAGGCAGTGAATTAGCAGAAAGAGAAATCTGACATGGATAAAAGATGGAAAGGAGCTCACTCAGCACACGATGAAGAGTTGTTTTTTTAAAAGGAAGAATATCAGTTTCTGTTTTCTGTTTTTGTGAATTTTTATGTGAAGGTGAAAAAACACCCAAGGACAAAGGAAAGGTGAGGAACATGAAGGTGAACCATTTGCGCAACTGGAAAAACATGTGAGTGTGATGCAAGCTATTGTCATAAAGAAAGCATTACGCAGAATAAAAAGAGCACGAAAAGACACGAAGAAAAGGTCTGAGTCTAAGGCTGAGGCTAAGGCACAACCTACGGCTTTGATCTGAAGAAAAAGACTACTTATTAAACTTGAACTACTTAAGCTACAAAGTGAGACGAGCTTTCAATCTGTATTGCATTTCTGTAAAGCAGCAGACCGAGTCTGACTCATACACCATTTCAAATGGGGAAATTGTAAATCCTTTTTAGTTCATTTGATGAGACGATGCTTGCACTGCCAGAGTTGAGATTAGCGTAGCTCAAGGGGTGCTTTTAATTCTCTAAAAACTAAAACTTCAGATGAGGCAGATTTCCTTAACTGTTTTACTGATAAAGATATATTTTAGGAAGCCTGGTGAAAAGAAGTGACACTGCAAGGGAAAGAATTTTAGGGAGACGGTGAGCATTAATTGTAAGGACATCCCCCCCCCCACTAAGAAAAAAAAAAAGAGTCACGTGACTGACTCTGTGGTTGGAAAACCATTGTTGTTACATAATAGGACACATTGTTTTACCATAAACCTTTAATGTACATGAGTTACCTCTGCAATAAGAAGTGATTGCAGTATATACTAGTCTAAGATCAGAGTGGTGCAAATGCTAGCACTCCAACTTTGCTGCAAAATGGATGTGGGCTGGCACTTTTTACCTTTCTGTGGAGTTTGCATGTTGTACTGGTTAGGTGAACTGGTGATTCTCACATCCGCCTTCTCTTTGTTAGCACTGTGACCAGGGCTGGACTGGGACAAAAAATCGGCCAAAAAATGGGACAAAAAATTTTGACTAGAGACCGGCCCACCAAAAATGTGACGTCATTCAGGGGTAAAACCGCAAAGGATTCTGGGAACTTGTGGCAAGTGGTACTAGCGCATGCAGGCTTTCAATTGAACTCAGTTACACAGCGATAAAAAGAAACACAAAAAATGGCAAGAAACTGTTGTATTATTAACTGCAATAGCCTTGTGTTGTGCCAAAAAGTGATTGTCTGCCAAAAACTGATTGCTCGTATTTAAATTGCTATAAGTAACTTGTTGGGCTATAATATGTGAAACATATGTCAAATGCATCCCTCATGGATGACATAAAGTCATATTGAGCTACAAACAACATTAGTGTAACAAGGCAGAAGCCGCAATCAGTCTTTGGCAGTGACTTTTATATAACCTTTATTTATGCCGTTAAAAAAAAGTCTAATTAACATTAAAAATGTCTTTTGTAAGAAGTAGTTGGACAGCAGAAATGGCTCAAATATTACAATAGTTCTGTAAAAATATTTAAAGTGGGGATAAAGGACCGGTTATAATGTAAGTACAATAACACAGAGTTGTAAAGATACTTGAAAAAACAGATAATTTTTTAATTCCATATATAGCCCCTTTGTAAACGCTGTTCACCGAAGTCTATTTACCAACATAGATATTACACATAAAAAATACACGCAAACATTGGAAATCACTTTTTGGCACAACACCTGTTGCATGACAGCCACGGGAAGCCGACGGGTAAAGAGATCGGTTGTTATCGGATTACGTCGTGGAAATTGTTTAAGCCATGTTTCCGAAGTAACAAAGAGCCGATGGATGGCCTATAAGATTGCTAAACAAGGGGGAGGGTGCATCCGACCTCCTCGGCTGTAATTGGTCCAGCCCAGAGTCGATCATGACCAATTGGCCAATCCAACACCTTTCATTATTTATACCCTTCCAAAAAAAAAAAAAAAAAAAATCGATCGGCCCATAAAAACAAAAAATCGCCAGTCCAGCTATGACTGTGACGATGGCAGCCTAAACAGGGAACACCCTGCCTCTCAGCTGGGATAAGCAATTGTATAGGGCTTTGGAAGGGACATAATGGCACAATGTATTGTGGGAGCACGCCGCCATTTTTGAAGGCCACGAATCAAAACAAATTGTGTTGGAAGGAAGATTGCTACGAACCATGCTTAAAAGCTGTCATGGTCCTGGGTCGGTGACCCAGCGCTTTAAGTTGATTATTATCATTTTCTAGTTTATTCTGATTTTGTATTAGTTCTTTGAGTTTGGTTGTCGTGTTTATTATCCCTACCTGTGTCTTCCCTCTGTGCTCCGTTCAGGTCCCCGCGTTTGCGTTGTAAAATAGTCTTTGTGTTTCCTGTTTTACTTTGTAGGTCTCGTTATGTCCATGAGTCCCAGCTGTGTGTCCACCTGTTCCTCGTTTCCTCATGTGCCTGCCAGTGTATTTTAGTCCCTGTTAGTTAGTTCTTGTTGTCGCGTAGTTAACGTCGGTTCCCCTCTCGTGCTGTGTTTTCTCCTGTGAGTTATATTCTTGGATTTCCCTGTTTAGTTTGTTATTGTTTTGTATTCCTTCCAAGCCTGCATTAAAGCAGAGTTTTTGAGTTCACGTTTTTCCTCTGAGTCCTGCATTTTGGGTCCAATTCCTGCCTGCCACACTGCACATCATGACAAAAGCAGCTCAAAAGAAAAAGGATGGTATAGAGACAGATAGCGTCTGGATGCAAAGAGGTGGTACTTTCATGTTTATTCTTTTATATCCGTTTTGAGCAGCGGCATTTGATGAAAACATTTATTCCATTTATTAAACATAGTTATAATCATGTTATTACACACATTGCATAAGTGCTCATGAAAGAGTTGTTAAGCACTCAGTCCTCAGAAGCTCAGAAGCTTCGTTCAGCGTGATGGTCTGAACTGATATATTGTAGGAATGACTTGGAGTGCTGTGAATGAATGCCCAACACGCTTACACACACAGACATTAAGTAAAATTTCTAGGGTAAAGGTGAAAACACATCTTGCTTTGTCTCTGCTTAGCAACTAGTGATGCGGAAGGTGTTAAAGATAAGCATGCCATGAATAAGTCTACAGGAAACATCTGGAGAAGTCAGACAACTATATAGGACAGAATGTTGTTGAACACGGAAACTTGTTTAACTGTCATTAATTATGACCTATGCATTTGATTATTGCAAAGAAACTGATCCTGCAGCTTTGGAAAGGCAAAGAGACTCCTGTATTAAAGATGTGGCTTACAGAACTTACAAATACTCTTCATCTTGAAAAAATAAGATATACCATGAATGATAATGTAAAAGACTTACTTGCATACCTTGGGAAAATATAAACTTTATTTTTTCTGGCAGTCGGGGAATTGGGGCCCATAATGGGTGGTTTTTTTTTCTTTCCTTCTTTTGATGTTGTTTATTTGTCTGTTTTGTAAGCTTATAGAAAAAAAAGGGGCATAAGTTCTATCAATTTGTAACAACCATGATACTTGCTCCTAATAAAAGATATTTGAAACAATAATTATAACCTATGCATGTGATATTCTTTCTGACACGAGAAGGGGCGTGAACCCTGACATAATAAAACTATTCTGAAAGTATGCTTTGATGGGAGATCTGTGTTGACAATGTAGTGATGTGTATCTTCCCACACATGTGTTTAATAAAATCATTGTTTTGACGCACTTGGACCAGTGGTCGTTTGTCTCACACCTCCATCACGACTCGGGACAAAACCCCAAAGACCTGCCACCATTTACTTACCCGGATGTATTTTCGCACCTTGTCTGCTATTTTTAAGCCTCCACGTTGTGAGTCCAGCTTGAGTACTGCAAGTAAAATGCGTTTGATTTCCCCACTCCCCCCAAACATTCAGATTGATTAGTGCAAGCATAAATTAATGAGGGGGAAATTACAGTGAGAACATGTGGGAGAACACATGATGGATGACATAACATAGCTTGTTGCTTGTTCGGTGCATTAAAGTGGCATTGTCCTGAAGGATTTAGTTATTCTCTCTGGTTAAAGAAATTGCAATGTTTTATTCATATTTATTATAAATAATCCTAATTATACATCTTGCTTCTGTGTTTGCGTCCTGGGTCACTAGAAATATGTTATATGTTAGTTTTATACATTGATTAATGAACTGCAGAATCTCCTTATCATATTAGGTGTCCATAATTGTCACTTAAAGTTGAACTTCATGCTTACTCCATCTTGAAAGTGATTACATCCTTGCATTACATCCTTTAGGTTCATTTTCTGGAGGCAGGTTTCTGAGAGCGAACAGGCAGATTTAGAATATAACATGCAGCGTTCTATAGATGGATACATAAAAAAATAAAAATGACATGTTTGTGTTAACTTTTTAAACGTGTTCATTGTTCAAATTGTGATAAATGGATTTGAAAGTACTTAAAGACGGATTGGTGCGGCGGCTGCAGTGACGTGGATGCTGTATTGGTCTGTTGTGGTGAAGAGAGAGCCGAGTGTAAAAGCGAAGCTCTCAATTTACCGGTCGATCTACGTCCCTACCCTCACCTATGGTTATGAGCTGTGGGTAGTGACCCAAAGAATGGCACCGCGGATACAAGCGGCGCAAATGGGCTTCCTCCGAAGGGTGGCTGGCCTCTCCCTTAGAGATAGGTTGAGAGGTTCGGCAGGGGCTCAGAGTAGAGCCGCTGCTCCTTCGAATCGAAAGGAGCCAGCTGAGGTGGTTCGGTCATCTGGCAAGGTAGCTGCCCCCAAAAAGTCTCTCGATCAAAACATAAACAGACCATCTGTAGTGAAAGGCAAAAGAAGCCGTCCTCAAAAAAGAAAAGTTCCACCTGCTAGTCTGGAGTTAGATACACTGCTGGAACACAGACCTCATGTGTAGTATTGGAACCCAGTCAGGATTAGTTTCATCCATTTCATTGGCTGGTTTGCTGCAATAATGCCAAATAATTAGCAACTCTATGAATAGAAGGTAGTTCTGCAAAATCACTCATTAGGATTGTTCTAATCTAATAACACTCATTGTTAGTTTGTTCTAATTTGCTATGACCTCAGGGCGCATCGAAAATAAAACGAATAGCTATAAGGAGAAATATGAACTTATTTAGAACTTGGAAAGCAAGACTTTCACTTTGCCATCTACCCTCAATTAAGACTTTAATACTATTTTTCCTTTTAAATATTTCTCTATTTTTTCCCCAAACAATTCCTCCTTGAAATTTAGTTATCATACAATGAAACACACACACACACACAAAGGCTCTGGCACTCTGTAAGTTGAAACGGACATTTTCTACAGATTTCTTTTCTGCATATCTGTATATTTTCATAAGAGATATTCCCATTACGAGCCAATGTGATTGTTGCTTAGGGATATACAATTAAGTTGGCACTGTCTTAGAGAAATGGCAGATTGGGCAAAATGTGCCTGGACTTGCTCGATAAATACTATATAATTCTGCCTCGCTGACAACAGTTACTTTTGTTCCAGCAAACTTTTTTAGACATTTACTGAAAATTACAGTGCAGATACACTCAAACTGACAGAATTGGACCAGATACAGACTCAGGCGATGTTACAAGTGACAAGACCTTATTTCCTTTTTAGATAAAAATACAATAAAATGAATGTGCAAGTTTAAAAGAAAAGTAAAAGATTTTCAACAGTAAGATTTCTGGCATTCTTCTGGCAGTACTGTACTTTGGGACCTCACTAGAATAGTAATAACTAATGATTGGCAGGAGCAGGTATTCAGTGCATGAATAATATGTGGAAACCATTCTTCAGCGAGAACATTCTTCTGCATAAACTGGCTGAGATAACTTTGGAGTTCTCAAAGTCTTCTCCAAATTAGATCCATGGGACCACCTGGAAGTCCCGGGAGTGGGGCTGCTGCAGAGTTGCTAATTGGACCTCAACTTTCTCCCTCTCCTTCCATCGATGCGTCGTCTTGTGTGGGATGATCAAGGTCTCAATTACAGCAGATTCATGGAATGTGGGAGCAGCAGGGCTAATAACGATGCTTGTTTTTACAGGAGACAGACAGAGACGGAGTTCAAAAACAGGAAGATCAGAAGGCACGCCGCAAAGGTAAAAGTGCAACAGCGGCTTTGAATAGCAAGCTGAAGTAACAAAAGATTAAATTCACTGTTCAGAGTAATTTCTGAGGGAATCATCAGGATTTGCTATTGTGATTTATTTTTTCTTTATAGCTCTTAACCCTGGAGAACCCATGGGGTCAGATCCGACCCCATTGGTTTACTAGGGAAACCATTGACCCCATGGGTTCTCCAGGGTTAAAAACAGAAGCAACGTGTGTCAGTCAAAAATTTGTTGTTTGTTCATGTGACATTTCTGCTCAGCTCTGAGACGGAGGAAGGAAACAGAGCTGTGTTGTTTCCCAGTCTTTAATGTTCCATTTGCACTCGTGGTATAATAAAAGTACAGGAGATATTAAACTAGGTGACACCAAATTTTAAGCTGCAGGAGACCAAAAACTGTTTAAGAAGGAAAAAAACTAAAGAATATGCTTGCCTATATTTATTTGGTGGAAGGGGAGCCTGCCAGGCAATGCAGAAACCTAAATTTTAGTAAGACTTAGAGCCACAGTTGTGACACTTTTTACTTCTGCTTAACGTAGTTAAACTATTTGCAATATTCAGATATTTACATGTTGGAGAGAAATGTTTCTTCTAATGCACTTTCAATCAGACTCTGACATAAAATGCATTAAAACATATCAGGAAGCCATACTCAGACTCTCTTTTAGTTCAATTTCCTTTTGTTACCTTGTTTTGTAGTTTGTGTTGTTGCCAGCACTGCAACAGCACCATTTTCTGCCATTGAACCAAGCATAACCCAATCGTAAGGGTCCTGCAGTCATACGTGCAATAGAAGAGCAGCCAGTAGGGAACGCCCTCTCTGTGAAAATGCTAAAATAGCCTGTCATGTTGTCATTTCTCTAAACCTTGAAAACGGAACAACAGGAGCTTCAGTCTAGTTTCCTCGCTGAACGCTTGAGTTCAAAAGATAAATATTAGGGGTTTTGCCAAATGGAAAAAAGAAAGAAAAAGACAATAACTGCCTATGTGTTGATTGATGATTAGATTTACTGTTAATATGATTTTGGTTTGATCTCTGTGCAGGCTAAGCATTTAATATGGTTTAAAACAGCAAAAGCAGAGACTTTTAAAGCTACTGAAAACTCAAAACAATGATCAGCATTTTGATTGCGTTTTAACCCTAAAAACACTTCTGTTTTTCTAATTTTACAACATGCTAAACCCTCAAAGACCAGCCCAGCTCTAAACATCTTTATTTATTATATATGATTTTTAAAGGTCTTGATGAGACTGACACTCCTACAATGAAACAGAACCTTGCACAACCATTTAACAGTTAGTGTACAGACTGTGGTCTTTAAAACACAAACTGAAAACAAAACTGTCACAGACACACACAACAGTTGTTTTAAATACTTATCAGACATAAAATAGACTAGTTGTGCACAGCCAGTGTTGGGGAGTAACGGAATACATGTACCGCCGTTACGTATTTAAAATACAAAATATGAGTAACTGTATTCCGTTACAGTTACCGTTTAAAAAGGTGGTATTTAGAATACAGTTACTTTGTTGAAATAAATGGATTACACGGCGGTACTTCCCTGTTTCATATTGTGGCGGGTCAGGCCTGTTTGGGTTTTGTTTGACAGCTACGTTCTGTTGTTCCAGGCGGCAGCGTTGCGGTTGCCATGGTTACAGGGTGACGCTCTCTCTCTGTGTGTGTGTGTTTCCTGGGTGAGAGAGGCCTTTTTGTTGTGTTGTGCTAAGCTAACAGGCAGAATGCTACAGGTATAGCTCTAAAGAATGTAGCATCATGGGCAGTGTAGTCCGTGCTGCAGGGAGAATGGACTGCCATACCCGTTATGGGTCTGTGAGCGAGGGAGGGAGAAAAAGGAAAAGTACGAGCTGTCATCGAGCAGAAACGGGAGCTGGAAGCATGTAAATATAATAATAACCACTGCAGCCAAGAAGAGAGCCTGACGAGCCCAGTTGTAAGTAAGCTATTAAGACTCGACTGTACACCGTGTTCGTGTTTTCCTCCAAAAACAATAAGTTCTGTTGGAGCAGCCTTTCAACGCCTCTCTCTGTCTCTGCTAGCAAAGTTGACCCAGACAACAAAGTAAAGCTAGTTTTCGGCTACGAGCCCGACACAGAACCCACCGTATTAGTCAGAGGTCCCTTTACTACGGTTCGGAGCCGCGGACCTTCAGTAACAGTAATAAATCACATTCATGTAGTTGTAAACAGCATGATAATATATTAAGTAATCCAAAGTATTCAGAATACGTTACTCTCATTGAGTAACGTAACGGAATACGTTACAGAATACATTTTGGGGCATGTATTCTGTAATCTGTAATGGAATACATTTTAAAAGTAACCTTCCCAACACTGTGCACAGCACAGCAGACTGGATCCCAACACCATTGCTGCTCTAGTGAAAGTGAATTTTCTACATCTGAAACTGCTGCTTGACTCCGTCTCAGGAGATCATAGTTGAAGGCCAGTGCTCAGTGACTGTCGAGGCCTCTGAAAGTCACAAAGCAGCTAAAAATGTCGAATGAGCCTCCCTAAGGCAGAGAGGACATGGATAAAGAAAGAAATGCAAGTGGATTTGCAGACAAACTGCAAATTCAGCTAATTAAGACATAGAACATGTCATGGTATACGCTTTTCATATGTTGGTTTTCCTGAGTTACATATGCTTCACTCACTCCTCATTTGCTTTTCAAGGAGCCAAAGTTTTCAGTCTATTTGTAAAGTAGTCTTTAGAAACAGCTCTCCACTTTTTCTGAAGGTCTTTCAAAGTTTTTCTTTGAGTATTGGCCGTTTTTTTTCACTTATTTTCAGTCCTTAAACATGACCTTTTCAGTTTAAATTGTTTTATATTGTAAGGTAAAGACCCTGCGAGTGTTTACTGACGAGCCTTAAACACTACAATTATAATGTATGGTTAGGCCACTTCACTCTAACCCACGAATCATTCAAACATGAAAACGGCACATCGTTTAAGGGATGAATCAATGTTGTATCTTCACAACAGCGAACTCAGAACTAGTGTTCAATTGTATCTTTGGGCATTTTGTTACTAGTAGCTTGTTAAAAAAGTAAATAACCACATCATTTCTTCCCAGGCTCAGTTTGACAGGTATAAAATAGTGTTTTTGCAGCAGCAAGATAATAAGAGCAAAATCTTGAAATATCTTGGTATGGTGTCTTTGTCCTTCAAAGAAAAGAAGAGGGAGAAAAAATGCACCAGACAAGTGGGGGAAAAGAAAAGAAGTGGCGGGCCTGAAAAACCATCTAAAGCACATGAACGATATCTAAAAGTCATGTCCTTAAATTTAGCAAAGACCTGACACAGAACCTGAGAGATGCTTCTGGCTCTTCAGCTGATCCATTGCCTGTTCACTGAAGCCTCATCAGAAATGGCCTCAGCGGGAGGGTGACTATCAGGAAGCAACTCTTAAGGAAGCGAAGCAGGAATAAAAAGGGGGTGAGATACTTTTTTCCATTTATGTTTGGACATTTCAACAAATCACTGCAAATATTTTCCAAGCAAAATATTAAGAAATTAGATGCGGCTCAACTTTTTTGCACAGAACTGTACAATATATTTCTGTCTACCATGTCAGAAAGTCATCCTGTGTGTAACACAGGCTTTCACTATTGGAACAAATTAGTTATCGTCCTCTAAAATGACTGGTTTTATAAGTTCCTCTGAAACACTTACGAAAAGGATTAATTTAACCATTTTAATGATTTCCTACCTCCATTAAATATTATGTAACGTTTTAAGCTGCTGCATCTATTTGTCTAAAGAAAGATTGTCAGTCATGACTTGAGAGACACGTTCTTTCAAACAGAAACGTGAGCAGTCTCTAATATATCAGAATCCAACTATCCACATGATATCCACCTCAGTGTTTCTGCAGCAACGATTACAAGTTCAACTCTATTTCAGCTTTTGCTGCTTGATAGTCCAACACAGTATTGCCTAAGCTTTTCTGCAGGGCCTCCCTTAAGTATTTTTTGGGCACGATTTAAAAAGCCACCAAACAGCTCATCTGTTCCGGTTCAGGGTCTGGCTGTTGGGCTGCAGTCGGCATTGGTTCAGCTTTAAAACATTCTTGGTTTCTTGGCTAGCTTAGCGTTAGCATGCTGTGTCTGCAGATCTTTGCAAAGAGCGGAAGTTGTGTTAGCAGCATAATTGGATAAAAGTAATATCCTGCGCAAACTAAAATTAGCACAGGAATAAAGCATAAAGCACACACAACTTTAAAAATTTCCTGCACCCTTCCATGACAAACAAAAGTATCTCTTACTGGTCATTATGGGGAAAGAAAAAGAAATTAGGCACAACTGTCTGTGCACAAAGATCTGAGGAATCATGTGGGAATGGGGAAGACTTGATTAATTTAAGCAGTCATTTAGGCAGTAATTTTATGTTTGTACATCTCTCATTAGCAACGCCACATACTTGAGTTTTGGTGGGTGAAATTCGAGTATTTTTATTAGCTTCTTATTTAACAGTAACTAGCAGCACAACCAAGATTGCTAACATGGCAAACTGCTGATAACTTGGCAAGAAACATTTCAAATAATGATTGTTCAGAGAATTACAGTAAGAAAGGTCTTTTCAGTGCATTTCATTCATCCACTGAGCACATCATCTTTTTTTTTCTGAAGAGGAGTAATTATATAATGCTGAATACTTTCCCATAGTTTCTTCCGAGGCTGGTCGTAAAAGAGTTTTTGGAAGTGTCACTGTGTCACTTTCCTACGAGGTAGGAACACAGCGAAAGAATGAGATGGGGAAAAAAAGAAAGGAGCGAACAAGCAAACCTGAAGCTTCAGGCACAACACAACTCAACACAATAGCAAAGAACTCCAGTAGCTGTTTGAACCTGTGACCCAGAATAATCGCTTTAGCTGCATGACTGAGTAAAGTTGAATCCACTTTTTTCCCTTTGCTTTGTTCCTTAACACAGATTTCTTATCAGTGTGCATATCAGTGGCTTGTGTTATCATAAAAAGTAACTCCTCTTCCGGGCCTGGGACACTGCGCAATGCTCATCAATTTTCATGCAGTTTGAAGCAACAGTGATGTGTAACGGATGCTTTTTCCCCCCAGGTCCCCAGAATAGGCTGGAAATGACTGGAAAGTTACTGTAATGTGAACCAACCTGCATGAACTTTGGGGGGAAAGCAGCAAACCATTATTTTAAAGCACAGCTGTATGGATTGGACCAGATTTCTTTGAATGCAGAAAGAAGTTGGGGGTAAAAACTTGCAGTCCTACACTTCCTTACTTGACTTAATCTAATTTTGACACATGCATTTAGATCTAGCTCTGGCTCTGCATGCTGCAGCTGACCATTTTATTAATCATTGCAGCCAAAGGTGAGTTTGTGTAGCAATTGTTCAATCCCACACAAGCAGTTATATACTATCCATTATCATTACTCATAGTTTTCATGAAACAAGACTAGTAGCAAATTACAAGGCAAAGCACATATGCCCATTTTCTCCCGTCTTTTCAATTAATCAGCCAAATGTCATTCGTTCCAATTAACAACACAGAGAGAGAGAAAATTGATTTTCCCCAATGAGTCATTGCGGCAATGGAACACAATTGAAGATGTGGTTTACTACAGATTAATTAAAATCTGGAACTTCTTAGGCGATTACCTTTGCTAATCTGAGGCTGCCAAAGAAATTCTAAAGACTTTAATGTTCTTTTCAGTTTTTGTCTTTCTCATTGAATTCTCGGTGAACACACATTGTCTTTAAACGAAACAGTAAGCCTTGTCTTATTCTAACATGCAGAAATTATGTTGAATAATGCTGAAGTTGTTGCGTAGTGTATGAATAATACATTTTGTTATAAAAAGAAAATAAATCATTTTCCATGTTTCCTCCTTTTGAATTTTTCCTTCTATTGAAATTGTCTCATTCCTGTTTACTCCAGTCTTACAAAGGAGGCAGACAGGCAGGTGTTCAGGCGTGGAAAATGTCTTCTTCAAATGGAGCGACAGTCAGACAGGAAGTGTGACTATTCATGGTGGTTTTGCGCGAGCGTGATCGCGCTGTTTCCCACCACTGGATGCTTGACGGATGAGCCACTAGGCAGTGATGCAAAGAAGATGATTGACAGGTGAGAGGGATAAAATGAGTCTGAACTAACCAGTGTTTCATCCCACCATTACACACTGTACATACATGCATACTAATAAGATCAATTTTCATTTGGTGGCATTCCATCATTACCATTAAGTAAAGCAAGAAACCTTAATGTGTGATAACTTCATTACTGAAGGTAGATGAGTACAGAAGCAGACGATGAGAGATGTTCAGAAGGTAGGATCAGCAGTTGACGTGTGATAAACAGGACATGCTTTTATTACCAGTTACATTTGATACGTTTCAGATATTGGATTTCTACATGAAGTTATCTGGTTATTGCAAATTATAAAATATATTTTACAATGAACTAAATGATAACAGTTTTATTCAAAGGCTGGGTGAATATACCAAATTAATCCAGGCTACACCATGTTAGTGTCATGGCTGAGCAGCCAGCGTGTTTATGGTGTGGACTTAAAAGCAGAAACGGGAGAAATGAAACGAAGTGTAACAAAAAACACACTAACACTAACATGAAAACTACGAAGGCTGCTCCAAATGCAGCCGACAAATGCGTCCTTCATTTCCCCAGATTTGAAGGATCGGCCGGGTGTGTCCTTCGTGGCCCAACCTATATCCCAGAATTCATAACGTGACCTAGCCAGTTCAGTTTGTAACGATGGCAGCAGCTACGGGGGCGGACGACACCTACATTTTTAAATGCAAGTTATTTGTGAAGTAGTGATGCAAATGTTAAGATGTTAAAGTTAATGGCAGTTTAATTTTAAATGTTAAGGTGAAGTTTTTTTGTTTTGTTTGGGTTTTTTTTGCAGTCGTTAAACTTACATAACTGTAAATGCACAGTCAGGCAGTTTTTTAACATAAGGGTTAAAAGTGCTCTGACATTTTTGGAGACGTCTGTTACTCACCAGCTTGAAAGCTGACTGAGCCCGTGAGAACACCAGACTCCCAGCGTATAGTTTTCTTACCCCGAAGTCTTTCGCTAATCATGTTAAACATGATATATA
This sequence comes from Neolamprologus multifasciatus, assembly GCF_963576455.1. Taxonomy (NCBI): domain Eukaryota; kingdom Metazoa; phylum Chordata; class Actinopteri; order Cichliformes; family Cichlidae; genus Neolamprologus; species Neolamprologus multifasciatus. The sequence continues at coordinate 29,347,893 of NC_140448.1, read as the reverse complement.
AGCAGTGTTGGGGAGTAACGGAATACATGTACCAGCGTTATGTATTTAAAAAACAAAATATGAGTAACTGTATTCCGTTACAGTTACCGTTTAAAAAGGTGGTATTTAGAATACAGTTACGTGGCTGACATAAAGGCGGTCTTTTCCTGTTTCATATGTTTGGCAATGCCCTCTCTATTTTTGGTAATTTCATGTCGGTGGAAACCCAAACAAGACGCGCATTAAGAGGCTCTAATGCCTGTGTCTCAAACCTCTACTTGCGGCCGCAAAATGATGTGAAGAAATATTTTTTTAATTATTATTAAAAAGTTATTCAATATGAAGGCAATAGGCAGAGTGTTACAGGCATAGTCCTAAGGAATGTAGCCTCATGGCCACTGTAGCCCGGTTGTAAGTAATAATAATAATAATAATAATACATTTTATTTGAAAGCGCCTTTCAAAACACTCAAGGTCGCTATACACTTAAAAGCAACATAAAAGCAAGAAGTAAGCTATTAAGACTCGACTGTACTCTGTGTTCGTGTTTTTCTCCAAAACAATAAGTTCTGTTGGAGCAGCCTTTCAACGCCTCTCTCTAGCAAAGCTAGTTTTTGGTTAGAAGCCCGACACGGAACTGACATATTAGCCAGAGGTCCCTTTACTGTTAGAGAATTTACTCTGATGTCCTGTTATATTTTAGGGAGAAAGTAGCAGAAGGCTGAGTTCATTAAACTCTGCCGAGACAACAAATACCTTTTCACCGGTGCTAAAAACTCAGCTGCTGTGGTTTGGAGAGCAAATTTTGAGTAGATGGGCCTGGAGGACAAAATCACCCTTGTGTGTGTGTGTGTGTGTGTTTTTTTTTAATTGTCCCATTTTTGGGGGGCCTGCAAAGTATGTCGTTTTACATACAGTATTGAAATATGTTAATATTGTTAACTATAATCTATTGAACTTACTCATGTAAACCTGTAGTGTTGCCTTTTTTGTCAACTGCCACTTCTGATTTCTTCTGCCTTTAGGATTGCAGGTATCCTGCGTCAGGCGAGGGAGTGAGTGGGAAGAGCGCTGCTGCTACATTGTCCTAACACCTCATCCATAAGTGCAAACCAGGGCAGAGGCCTGGTAGAAGGCCTCCAGTCCTAATTGCCTCCATCCAGGAGGACACTGCAAGGCTGAGTTCCGCAGTGGGCAACCAAGTGCAGGATCAGGAAGAGCAGCAAAATAAGGGCCAGCTGGAGCCAAGAGTGGAAAAAAGAAAGGAGGACAGGGAGGATGAATTTTTGGATTTAAAAAGAGAGGACATGAGAATGCAAAGGGGAATGGAGGAAAGAAGAGCAGAGAGAATGGACAGGCTGTTTGGTTTGCTAGAAAAACTTGTTGAAAAAAATGAATACATAATTATTAATATAAATAAATAAATACATAAATAAATAAATTATTGTACATAGTTTGAAAAACATAATTAATATTTTTTTATGTTGTACATAGTTAAAGTTCTGTAAATAAACAACATTGTAAATACTTCAACTGTATTTTAATTATTTTCTCAAACTATGTACAACGTACAGAGCCCCGCAGGGGACATGGGTGAAAAAAAAATTAAGACGGACTTTTGCGAGATCTTGCAAAAGTTTTGCGAAATCTCGCAAAACTAACTCGAGAGCTCAGATCTCGCAAAACAAACTCGGGATCTCGCAAAACTTTTGCAAGATCTCGCAAAAGTTTCATACATCTCCGAAAACGTCGGATCACTTTTGCAAATATGTGATGTCGTGTAAACCGAGCCGATATCTAACGTTCACACAACTACATTCACGCCTCAAAATATCTTAACAGTGTATTTTGTGACCCAGAAAGAATAATATTACAACTAAGTAGCTGCCGCCATTGTTGGAATCCGAGATCCCCAGTTTGTTTTGCGAGATCTCACAAAAGTCCGTATTAATTTTTTTTTTCTCCCATGTCCCCTGCGGGGCTCCGTAACAACGTAACAATTTATTTGTAACTGAATTATTAAATTGTCTAAACTGAGAAAATCACAACAGTGAATAAATGCAACAAAATTATTAATTTTTAAAAGTTATTATTAAAGTCCAGGATTAACCTCAGTGGCCCAGTACGCACAAGCACTTTGAACCAGGCCTGATCTCTGGTGGAGCAGGAAGTCTTTGATAGTGCTGCTGAATCAGGACCAGGACCAAAGAGATGAAGGAGGTGCCAAGTGAGACTTTGGTTTGTGTTTCCAGCTACTAAGTGGAGCATCATACAGGGTGGTCTCCAGAAGTTGTTTAAAGATGCTCATTTCCACTGTCCACCACATCATCTATCACTTGGGTTTGTCATCGTTTTACATCAGCCCTGCAATGTATTCTAATTACTTGCATGTGGTACGAAGGTGTGGTGAAGGAAGGAAGATGGCCTGGAACCTCGCCTTCATCATTCCAAAAGCACGCTCTATTATAGAGCGTGCCCTGCAATCCCACACCTTGGACTGGCCTCTTGTTTAGAAACACTCACCAAATTCCACCTTTAAACTACTGGCCATGGCTGAGCAGCTATAATAGTTTATGTAACACTTATATAGCATAATGAGCATAATGCATGATGTCTAAAACAGCAAAGACCAACAGACCTCAGAGCCAGCAGCACATGTCAGCCAGTCATAAAGAAGAATTAGCTCACAGATTAGTGGTCATTATAAGAGACAAGCACACATGAACCACCAAAATCACATTTTACTTATTTTGAGACAAATAATGCAGATGCTGAATGTGTCTTCACTTCAGTTTAGTGGTTTGTTTTTGTGGGGGAATTCCCAGAGGCATTTTCCATACTGGATGCCCTAATGTGGATAAAAGAGTCTTGACCTCATCGACTGTGTTCCTTACATGCAATGTGGTGCACAGCTGGTTACATAAAATGAATTAGAAGCACTGAAATGACAGCAGAACTGCTGCACTACTCTTAAACATCCAAGTCGAGTGCAGTTGGATTTATTTTTAGATTTTATGAAGCTTAAACGATTTTCTTGGAGACCTTTTGCCTCATATTATGCCTTGACCTTTGCTCTTTCTTTCTCTTCAGATCTTGGTCATAAAATTTCTCAAATGAAAGGAATCTGAGAAAATTCCTCAAGCTAATGTTGTCCTGTTCAAAAGTCTTGACCTTTACACAATTTCTTTATATTTTGCCAACAACCACGAAAGTCAGTAGTTGGTATGACCGCCACTCTCCTTAAACACAGCTGAACTAGTCCTTAAGCAGTGTTAAGGAGTAGTTATCCAGGCTTCTTGAGACATTTTTCAAACCTCTTCTTTGGAAGTCTGGCTTTTGCTCCATCCTGTGTCACGATGATCCCACATTGCTTTGAAGCCAATCCATGACAGATGGTGTTCCATTGTGCGTTTTCCTAATCAAGGATGCTTTTACAGCATTTGGGATCATTGTCATGCTGACAAATGTAGCTCTTGCCAGTCAGATACTTTCCAGGTTGTATTGCACGGTTGATCAAAATATTAGAGTATTTTTCTCTGTTCATAAGTTCATAACTTTTGACCACTAGCAAGGGCTGAAAAGCAAACCAAAGCCATGACAAAGCCTCTCTCCTGACCTCTTCCTTACATGATGATTTGAAACAGAAATATGAAGGTTGGATTCATCACTTTATAGGACCTGTTGCCACTGATTTTTAGCCCAGCCAACTAAAAGGCATAAATCAGCCTTTTGGTTGGCTTAGTTTGATAGCCACACTTCACTGAGACCCTTTCTGATGAGGATTTGGTGAGCAGTAGATAAATCATCTGAATGATCAGAAGAAAAATTTTTAGGTCCGGGTCTTTTGATTCCTTAACAGCATGCTGAGCCATGACAGATTTTCAGTTAATCGCTCTTTAGGAATAACAAAAAAAAAATAAAAAATTCAAAAAATGATTTTACTGTAATGAAACTGGCATTTTGAAATCAGATGGGAATACAGTTTGTGATGGCCTGCTGGTAACAAAGTGAATAATGAAACACTTGGTAAGTAAGTAGTGTGTTTTGTATAAATAACAATTGTTTGTCCCTAAATTTGGGTGCCTTTTTAATGCTTGCATGATTCACAGGTCAGTGTTACAGTGGTACAAATCATTTAAGAAACATATCTAAACTGCAACATATGGTTTCCTCAGCTGAATTGGAAAAACTCATTCATGCATTTGTGTCATCACGCTTAGATTACTGTAATTCCCTGTTTACTAGCTTGGATAAATCATCTCTTTCTCGCCTCCAAGCTATACAAAACGCAGCAGCCAGACTACTAACTCGCTCTACCAAGCGTGTTCACATTACTCCCATCTTATATTCTTTACATTGGCTCCCAATAGAGTTTAGAATTCACTTTAAAATTCTTGTTTTAACATACAGAGCACTAAATGGCTCCAGATTACTTATCCAAGCTTCTTATAAAATACACTGCTGCTCGTCATCTCCGCTCACAGACTCAGAGTCTCTTAGTTGTTCCCCGTACACGACTGAAGACAAAAGGGGGCGGAGCCTTTCAGTCTGTTGCACCAAGGCTGTGGAACAGTTTACCACTACAATTACGTTTGCTTGACTCTGTGGATTCTTTTAAAAAACAGTTAAAAACTCTTCTGTTCAAACAAGCCTTTTGTTGATCTACATATTTTATATTTTTTACATTATTTATATTTGATCTTTTACATTGTATATAATGTTTATTGATTTTATTCTTTATTTTAATATTTGTGTACAGCACTTTGTGATTGTCTGTCTGTGAAAAGCGCTTAATAAATAAAGTTTGCTTACTTTTACTTACTTACAAACAAACATACAAAAAAACCACATTCCTGTGTGTAACATTTTACTGCATGTATCTCAAGTTTCCAAACATAAAGTGACAAAGACGTTTTAAAAGAGAACTGAGCACTAACTAGATTTTCTTTTTTCTTTTTTTTTAAACCTGGGAGTAAACGGTAGACAAATATCGGACTTGATGCAAGGTGACAAGTTGATGGCATAGCAGCCAGGCCTGTTTCTGCATCCGAGTTTAGCTTGCAGTCCACAGTTTTCCAAACCAACTTTAAATTATATGTTCAGCTTTCCTTCTCTCTGACACTTCCAAAACTGGACAAAATGAAAGACACAAAATAACCAGAACATCTGCTGTAATTTGTAGCGAATGAGGTTTGTTGGTGCTGTAGCCCTCCAGGAACACAATTTCTTCATTTCTACTCTGAACACTTTCGATTTAAATTTGTTGCCATAATGCAGGGCCACCTTGGATGTGTTGTTGATTTTGAAAGAAAAGAAAAAGTCACTGTTGAGCTCAGAGTTATTCTAAATGGTCCAAAGACAGATGCTTCAGAGCAACAAAGGTGGAGGCTCAGAGGGTTTGTTTTCCATACTAATGCCATTTAACCAGATGACATTTATCATGAAAAGGAAATCTTTAATTTCACATGAATCACATCAGCAATTTCAGCAAGTCCTATAAACTGTTAGATATTTTAGTAAATTGAAAAAAGTTCAATTTTCATCATTTTTTCATTTCTGTATTCATATTGTGAATAATTCCATCTCCTTCCTGTTTTCCCTGGAGTAATTTATGAGAACTCTTTTTTTTTCTAGTTTGCTATCAAACATCAAAGCCAGACTCTAACACGCAAAGAATTAATTGGAAAAAAGGGGCAGATCTCAGATGTAGATAAAGACAAAGTTATAATAGAACAGGGAAAGTAACAATATTTTATTCCTGTGAGGTGTCAATCATAACCATAACTCTGTTTAGGAGAAGATCAAAAAGGAATACTGTATCAATAAAATGTGTCAGAATGCTTTCGTCCTCCTTAAAAGTCAAGGGGTTGGTAAAATGGTAGGGTCTAATGAAAACTCACACTTAAATATTGGTGGTGGCAAAGCAATGGTGGTTCACATTTCTTGATGAGACCTGGATGAGTGTCTGTTGTACTTAAACTGACAGGGTCATGTGACTTGTGTCTTCGACTAGGTGGTAGTGATGTGCGGATCGATCCTGAAATATCGATTCCTCCGATACCAATCATTTATGTTCTAGAATCGATTCTCACATAAAAATATTGATATTTTAGTAATTTAGGGTAAATTTGTAGTTTATCATTAACAAGAACACAGTGGAAAGAAACTATATCATTCGGATTGTCTACATTGGAAGGAACTACTTCCTCTTCCGCCTTTCATAGTCATGTGCGAAATACGGCTGTATAAATGTGTCGCAGACCTTTGGCGTGCGCACTCACAACAATGGCTGAGCGTGATTGGAGTCATGTGTGGACGTATTTTACCTCCACAAACATCGAGACGTGGTTTGTGAAACATGTGGCAAGACAGTGAGGTGTTGTGGCAACAGCAAAAATTGGTCAAACACCTCAGAGTAAATCATATCACAGAATATGACGAGCGTATGTTGAGGTGAACTGAAGAGGAGAACAGGGACAGGTGCTGCTAGGGCGAGACAGACGTCTCTCGCGGAGTCCTTTAATGCTGCAGGCACAGCGCACAACTTCAGTTTATTTTATTTCTGTATGATGAACTCTGCATTATTAAGTGATAAGAACAAGTAATCTGATGTCCTGTAATCATTATGACGATAATTTGAGATACAATAAAAGATACAATAAATAAAGTTTTTGTACAAAGTATCGGATCAGTATCGTCGATACCACCCTGAATTTTACTTGGTATCGGATCGGAAAGGAAATATCGCACATCACTACTAGGTGGCAGCATTCAGTACCAGTGTGAGGTTACAAAAACAGAGGTACACGTCAAATTGAAACAATGCTAAAGTGCATCTTTGCTCCAGCAGATGTTTAAAGTTAAAGTTTTAGTCTCACCACCACTACACTTCAACATGGGCAATATTTAAGCAAGGACAAACTAAACGCTTAATATCTACACAAAAACAAGCCTGTGGTATCCTGGGACAACACGTTCTCACTCCCAAAGCGTAACATTTTAAGCTAGGTGACAAATCGTCAACATATTACGTTTTCGGCTACCCACCACGTTCCTGAATGACGACCTCGGAAAAACGAGGAAATATGAGAACTGTATGGACTCAATCTACACATGTTCGCTCTTTTTCTTCGAATCGCTTAGAAACACGCTATTTAACATCATTAAAGTCCTGGTTAAGATCAGGAAAAAGGTTATGGTTAGGGCTAGGGATAAGGTTAGGTTTAGGGATGGAATACAGGGCTGGAACGTCTATTCCCGCGGGAGCGTCATTGCACTGGATTTCGCCCATAACCCGCCGCGTACCATAAGAACGCCAAAGGTCTCCTTTTGCGTTCCTCAGGAACGCCGCAGGACGTGACAAAACGTCGGCATGTTAAGCACAAAGAAAATTGGAAGATTACTTCTGAGCACTCTTGTGAGGACTGACTGACATCACCATGCACATCCAGGGTGTAAGCAATTTAAACACTATGATGGAGATGCCAGATGCACCTGCTGGAAACACCAGATGTCAATCTGAGTAGTGTCAAATTACCCAATGATGTCAAAAACCAGATGAAACTATAGAGCAACAGTGACGCGTTTATTGCAGACTTAATGAAAAACTTGGGGTCCCTAGGTAGTAATTTCCAATCAGCGGAGCCTCCCAGATGGATTAAACAAATGAATACTCCCTCACTCGGAAGAGCTGCTGTCAAGTTGTCCACTGGTTGCAGTGACTACAGCCTCCTGCAGTCAGCTCCCAGCTGGGAAAAACATTCCTGAGATCATTAATCTCAAGCGACACTGTATTTGATGTCCCTGAGCTGATGTCACTAATTGCCACGGTAAGTTGACACAGCCAATAAAGCAGACCATAACACCGAGATTATAACGTCTTGATTAGGCTCTTTACTCTGACTTTGTTAGATAAAACTTTCCAGCAATATTTAGTAGTTGCATTATTAAACATGTTTGTTTTAGCAGCATCAGCTTTAGTAGAACAGAAGCCTGTAGCTGTAAGCAGGACTATCATTTGATATATTTAGGGTAGAAAAGAATCTGCTTGCTGATTTGGAAGAGCTGAAAATACGGTCTTTACAGAATTGAATTCAAAATCCTGCTCCTCACATACAAGGTCTTAAATAATCAGGCCCCATCTTATCTTAATGACCTTGTAGTACCATATCACCCTATTAGAGCACTTCGCTCTCGCTCTGCAGGCCTACTTGTTGTTCCTAGAGTATTTAAAAGTAGAATGGGAGGGAGAGCCTTCAGTTTTCAGGCCCCTCTTCTGTGGAACCAGCTTCCAGTTTGGATTCAGGAGACAGACACTATCTCTACTTTTAAGATTAGGCTTCAAACTTTCCTTTTTGCTAAAGCATATAGTTAGGGCTGGACCAGGTGACCCTGAATCCTCCCTTAGTTATGCTGCAATAGATGTAGGCTGCCGGGGGATTCCCATGATGCATTGAGTTTTTCCTTTCCAGTCACCTTTCTCACTCACTATGTATTAACAGACCTCTCTGTATTGAATCATATCTGTTATTTATCTCTGTCTCTCTTCCACAGCATGTCTTTATCCTGTCTTCCTTCTCTCACCCCAACCGGTCGCAGCAGATGGCCCCGCCCCTCCCTGAGCCTGGTTCTGCCGGAGGTTTCTTCCTGTTAAAAGGGAGTTTTTCCTTCCCACTGTCGCCAAAGTGCTGCTCATAGGGGGTCATATGATTGTTGGGTTTTTCTCTGTATCTATGAAGCGCCTTGAGGCGACATTTGTTGTGATTTGCCGCTATATAAATAAAATTGAATTGAATTGAATTGAATTGAATTGAATTGAATACAGAGAAATACCACTAATGTATACTGAGAAAGAAGAAATGGCTGAGCATGTATCCGTTGGTCTTCCTTGGTCTCCTTTGCTCTGAGGGTCTCTGGATGTCTGGAGTCTTGATCTCCTCCATACTTGCTTCATGCCCTGGAGGACGGGGCTGTGGCCCCCCCACACCCTCTAGCAGATCATTACATGAAGGAATCTTTTAAAAACAAGCGCGTCCATGCTCACAGGTGTACACACGGGTGCTCACACACACAAACTACACCCTTTTTGGCTCGTACCTCAAAGCACACTGTGCGCTGTCGATCTTACGTGCTGCACAATAATATTTAATATTTAGTATTTACTGTTAGATTCACATAGATCATCGTGATGATGTTGTTTATTATATTGCTCTTTTTCTTTGCTTGTTTTCTCTTTTTTCTTTCTCAACAGGTGATCCAGGTGATTGATAGATGTATTTTTGTCTGTTTGTTTTGTTGGTTTTTTTCCCTTTATCCCCATCCCTCTTCCTCTTTCTTTCTCCCTTTTCTTTCCCCCATCAAGTCTGTCCCGTGTTCAGCAAATGAAAATAAAATAAACAATAAAAGCAAATGTGAATCAAATAGACCAATAGAGCAGGGCTGGGATGGTCCATTTGGTAAAGTAAATCCGTTGGGCATCTTTCTTTGCCTTTAGACAACAATTCTGATGGCAAAAGAACCAAACGGGACAGGCAATAAATAAATAAATAAATAAATGGTGAGCATAGCAAAGACTTGAGGATCCCACACAGGCATGAACCACAGGCTGCATATTTTTGTCAGGTGTCTCTGCACTGAATCAACAAAGACAGAGTTTGTGATGACAGGATTTCCAATTGTCTTTTGAGAGCCAAAGTTATTTACTCCACATTTCCCTGCCTGTGCCACTATGGCCTTGACAAATGAAAAACACAAGTGTTGTCAGTTCTAGACAAATGCAGCCGACTATCCGCTGTGCTCACAAGAATGTCTTGCTTCAATCACGCCACCATTCATTGGAAATGCATAGCTGTGATGGGCTGAAAAAACAACCTCACAATCAAGCAAGCAAACAGAAACATGAAAGACAAAAATCTGAGTTTGATCAGCAGCAATGGAAACCATCCACCTCACTGCAATGTTATTGCTGGAGAAATGCATATTAGGTGCAGTTAATTCAGTTCTTTTGATTGTTTTGTGTGTGTGTGCGTGTGTGTGTGTGTGCGTGCATGCGTGCATAAACTACACCATGCTGTGTTTCATCTGTAGCAGAAGGAGAAGTATGATGACAGAATCAAATCCTAGATTTTAGGGAAGGATATTGTGCAACATAACAATAAGAGGGCAGGAGAAAGAGGTCAGAATTCTGTTAACACCATAATTAAGTTGATCTGAAGTGCACCTCTCACGCTTTTCCTTATTTTCTATCATACACACTCACCAGCCACTTTATTAAGTATGCATGTTTAACACATATCTAAGAAGACAATGCTCATGACAACTTGCTGAGGCTCAGAGTGTTGCACAACACTGGACATTATATTCTTCATTTCCAGTTAATACTTGTACAACTGCTGTTATTGTGTATATATATATTTATATTTCTTCATACATTCTTATATATTTCTATATTGTGTATTTTGTTGTACAGTTATTTTATTTTCAACTTTAATTTATATATTTTATCTTATTCTTTCCCAGTTAAATTTACCCTTCATTCTAATTTGTGTTGTACAGTTATTTCATTTTTAACTTTAATTTTTATATTTTATTTTATTTTATTCCTTCCTAGTTAAATTTACCCTTTTTAATTTTCATATTTATTTTATATATTTATTCATAGCCTTTTCTTTTTTGTCTTTAGGTCACGAGCAGTTGTCTAAGCATTTCACTGCATATTGTACTGTGTATGACTGTGTATGTGACAAATAAAATTTGAATTTGAATTTGAGTGTTAGAATTTGGGGTGGAGAGGGATTCAAGTCCACATCGAAAGGAGCCAGCTGAGGTGGTTCGAGCATCTGACAAGGATGCCCCCTGGGCGCCTCCTGGGTGAGGTGTTCCAGGCATGTCCCACCGGGAGGAGGCCCCGGGGCAGACCCAGGACACGCTGGAGAGATTATATCTCTCGGCTGGCCTGGGAACGCCTTGGTGTTCCCTCGGATAAGCTGGAGGAGGTGGCTGGGGAGAGGGAGGTCTGGGCCTCTTTGCTTAGGCTGCTGCCCCCGCGACCCGGCCTCGGATAAAGCGGATGAAGATGGATGGATGGGATTCAAGTGATTTTGAACATGGCATGGTTATTTGTGCTGGGAAAAAACAAGGGCTCAAGTAACACACGTGAGGTAATAAAGGGGAGAGGACACGGCTGGGAAAACAAGACAGAGGTGAACAGAATCTAACAAATGAAAGAAGGGGAACCAAAACTAAAAACAATGCACACAAGACGAGACTAGCAAAATAAAACAGCAAATAACAAACACTGAGACAGTGACACAAACACACAGACTTGACACAGAAGGGACGTTTAAGAAAAAAACAACATAAAGAAAAACTAATACAAACTAATCCGTAATCAACATACTAACTGAAACCCACTTAATAAAACCAAAACTCCTAAAGCCCCCCAAAAAGGGTCAAGAATAAACAAACTAAGAAGCTAAAGGAGCGTTTAATAAAGAATTAAAAGTCCAAACCCCAAAGTGCTGTTTCCAAAAACATGATCTGCGGCTGAGATGTGCTGATTTTTCCCATACATGCATTTCTAGGGTTTACAGACAATGGTCTGAAAAAGAGATAATATCCAGCGAGCAACATGCAGAAGAGCATCTCTGAATGCACAACATGTCAAAACTTGAGGCAGATGGGCTGCAGCAGCAGAAGACCGCATCGGGTGCCACTGCTGTCAGCTAAGAATAGCAAACCGATGCTACATTTCACACAGACTCTTCAAAACTGGGCGAGAGAAAAATTGCAAAAATGTTACTATCTCAGGAACGCAGCTTTTATGGTAAGCAGAAAATCCTCACCTGCATGCTGTTAAACTATTCTGAGGCGCAGCCAATCAGTAAGCTGGCTGAAAGGGTGGATGGAGAGAAAACATGTTTTTTCTGCCAGTTGATGAACTTGCATCAAAGCTCTGTATTAGTTTAATTAGGATACAGTCTGAGCTTTATCTTACACTCTTAAACTAGCTTAGCTCTTGTTCAGAGATGGGCAGTAACGCGTTACTGTAATCTGATTACTTTTTCCAAGTAACGAGTAAAGTAAGGGATTACTATTGCAAAAACGGTAATTAGATTACCATTACTTTCCTGTAGGAACGCTGCGTTACTGCGTTACTAAAACCATGATTTTTTTGGGAGAATGTCTCATGACAGTGACGTAAGCGAGTGCGACGTTCGTGACAACAGCAGTGTGCAGATCAACAATGGATCATATATCGAGTGCAGAGAGAGTATGAGCGTGCAGCGTTTAAAGCGTGGAAGTACTGACCTTACTTTGAGTTTGATTCCATAAAAAGTGACAAAAACATTAGTGTCCGTTGTGCGTTGGAAGAAAACTTCTTTTTACAGCAAAAACCCCCCATAAACAAGCACCCAGTGCGCAACGATGTAATGGGAAATTCACAGAGAAACTAGCGGATTCTTCCACTGACCGCTGCGGCACACCTGCACCAGGGTAAACCTCCGCCTACCACACTCCTGCTTTACAGGTGAAACTACAGCAACAGGACCGCTAGTCTTTGACTTTATTTATTTTCTGCTGTGTTTTACTTGCATCTATTTGAAAGACTGAGTGTAAACACAAAAAATATTTTATTTTATGTGCTGGAATGTGCAGAAAATAGGTTTAAATGTTAAACTAATTTCTTCAAGTCAGAGAATGGTGCATATAATTAAATTTTTGCTTGATGCATAAAGTTAAAAGATTAAAACTAATAAAACAAGTTTTAAAAAGAGACTTTTCCATCTGATTACATTTTGTATGATGATTATGCAGAAAAAGTAGAATTGGGCTGAAAGATCTATCACTTTATCACCTATTCAGGTTGTAAATCGTGTTTTTAAAAAGTAACTAAGTAATTAATTTCTTTTGAAAATAAGTAATCAGTAAAGTAATGGGATTACTTTTTTGGGGAAGTAATCAGTAATTAGTTACTGATTACTTTTTTCAAGTAACTTGACCAACACTGCTCTTGTTAGAGGAATATCTATTATCTATCTATTTATCTCGATAGAAAGAGAGATGAAAATAAGAACAAAAACATATTTCTTTTTTGACCAATGGGGAAAACAGTATAATAACCCTGCTACTGCAGCTTCTCTATCAGCTGTTTTGGTTTGCTGGAGGTTAGAAAAATATTAGACTAAATATCATTCATGAAGCTCAGCCTGAGGACCTGACTAAGGGACCTCCACATGCTTGATTGATTATCCAAATGCAGGTGAAGAAGCTTTATGCCAAAATGGCATCAAAACTTCTGACGGGGCACTCCGGGAGCAGAGGTTGTTTTCCTGGGATTTGTTTATGCCGAGTAGCTGGTAAACTACAAAGCAGCAAGCGGGTCAGATTAGCCAGGTAATAATTTGATCAGCCTGAGCTCAGAGCAGCTGTTCTACATGATGGCTTTTCCCTGTGGCACAAAACAGCTCCTTCCTATTACTGAAGAGGATTATAGAGCGCACATCAAACACACCAAAGGAGTGTGTGTTTACGTGTGCTTCAGAGAGGCAGAGAGAAACCTGAGAGCAACTTCATTTATCTTTTTGTGGTTGACTGTTTGTTGCTGAATTTGCCTACCCTTTAAGCGCTGTGTATGTTATCTTAAACATGTGGGGGTAAGCTGTAATGAGCATCATCATTTTATAATAAATTAAAGTTTACTTGGCACAGATGACAGGAGTTAGCAGCCTGCATGTTCAAAAAGAGAGGAAACGTATTTCATGCTTATACTGGTATACAACAACAATAAGAGCAGGAATTCTTTCCTAGTTGCCATGGCAAAATGTGCTTCACCAATTCATCTTGCTTCCTCACATCGCTTTAGTCCAAATTAATGCTAACTTTATGCTGGGGAAACATATTTAGGTGTCAAGGGCTTTTAGTGAACACTGAAATGTTGTCCAGATGAGAGTAGAGCACTGTTCAGTTCTGCATGAAAGAGGCACATTGTTGGGCATAGCAGAAGCTAGCACAAAAGCAGTTTTAGTACTAAGTAGTAAGAAGAAGGAGGAGGAAAATACAAAACAGCCACTGTGATGTCACCATTGCACAAACCAAAACTGGAGCAGTGACTTATTGGACGGGGTGCTACTGCAATTTCTGGCACAGCAGGCTGTGTTATTTGCCAGTAATTGAATTGAAAAAGACTAGAAAAACCGCAAACATGGTCCAGTTTAGCCCCAACTTTAACCCTGAATAATGCTTAAGTAGGTCAGATGACCATCTATTGTTATAATAAATGGGTAAAATTAGCTACATACTGTATGTACTAAACAGCCCCCAAAGTTTGATTCTGTTCATCTGAATGTAGCGTTTTGAGGGAGAAACGTTTCGTCACTCATCCATGACTTCTTCAGTCTCAGCTACTGCAGGTTTCCCCAAATCTTATAAACAGTACATTTGCATAATGACTGAAACCAGCACCACTGAGGAACAATGGGCTGGGAGGTCAGTTCCTTAATCATAATTATGCAAATTCTCATGACCATTGATCAACAACCACTGACCAAAACCCACTGATCAAAGCCACTGATCAAAGCCACTGATCAATGGCCATGAGTACCATTCACAGAGAGTTGGGGAATGGCTGCAATCACATCATTATAAGATGGTGAAAGATTTACCCTTAGGTAGGGATGCAACGATACCAATTTTTTCAAACCGATACGATACCGATACTTGGATCTGAGTACAAAAACCGATACTTCTACCACACACAGACACACACACAAATGCAATGAATTGGAAGACAGGTTTTATTTTATTCTCTGCCGATAAAAAATAAAATCTTAATAAAAATGACCACAAAAAAATTTCAAGTGAAAAATAAGCACTTCTGTTAAATTATTGCGGAGTCTCCACATTGTAATTTAACAAAATATCACTGAACTATTGGCACTGTCTCGAGCTTTCAGAATAATAAATAAACACTTCTGTTTATTTATTATATTTCATATCGCAGCTCGAGTATGCTGAGAAGACGGTGCAATCCTATGTTTTCCACAACCGGCATTGGCTGGTCATCCAGAGCGATAAAATGAGTCAGAGCCTCTGTTATTTTAACTGCCCGTGGATTTTCTCTTGACATTTTTCATCGCTTTTCCAAAACCTGAGTTAAAGTTGGCTGTTCCGGTCCACACTGCTGACATTTTGTTTAGCCTAGCTACAGCAGCCTCCAGTTTCTCTTTTTTTATCTGGAGCTGCCAGTCTGACTCGTCTAACACTGTGCCTGTTTAGAGCGGGATGTCCCCCTAGTGGCCAAACTAAAAAACTACAACAGAAATGACAAGCCACCCTCTGACTAATGAAATAAATTGGTATCGGTTAACTTTTACGAGTATGAGTACACACACATTTTACAGTATCGGCATCGGTGCATCCCTACCCTTAGGCCCCCTTCTCAATTCAGAGATGGTCTTTTCCTTTTCACGTAAATGGCCTCCTTGACTCCGCCCTCAAATCAGCGCTCTTCCCTGTCCAGGATGTGAACATCCTCATCTTTGAAAGCGTGTCCACTGGCCTGTAGGTGTAAACAGACTGCAGAGTCCTGGCCTGACGAGATAGCTCTTCTGTGTTGTGCCATCCGCTTTGCCAGAGGTTGTTTGGTTTCCCCGATGTTTAAATCCTGGCAATCCTCCTGGCACTTAACAGCGTACACTATGTTACTCTGGTTGTGTCGGGGGACCCGATCGTTAGGGTGGACCAGTTTTTGGCGCAGCGTGTTTTGGGGTTTAAAGGCCACAGAGACTCGGTGTTTAGAAAAAATTCCGATACCCCCTGACACATATGGGATCACTATGGCAGCGGTTGTCCTTCTCTCCTGGAACGGCTGCAAGTTTCTTCAGGTGCCTTCACAGCTTTGACAAAATTCCAGCTGGGATAACCAGCTGATGATTTACTTACCTGGATGATTGAGCATGCATCAAGATGTACTAAACAGTATTCATCTTTATGTGGGGAATGGGGGAACTGCAGTTTTGCCACTTCTTTTTTCAGTGCATGAGGTTTCTGTTTGGTCTGACTACACCTATCTTCAAACTACACGTCTCTGCTTTTTTTAAAGACTGCGTCTTTGCCGATTGTTCCTGCTAGAACCGTTGGATTTCCCCCCGATGACTCACATGTACAGAAAGGTAAAAACGTTAGCATTTGCTTTCATGGCTGGTAAAAATTATCCCCCACGTTGTATTTCCTAAAGACATTTGTGATATAAAATTTACTTTCATTTCTGGCAGGAAATCACAGTTTTCTTTGGCTTTCTATGCACCTTTTCACATCGCTGATTACCACTGGCTATGCACTGAGGCAAACATGTCTCGTTGGAAAAGCAGAGCACTCAGAGGAACAGAACTCAGTTTGTGCAGGTGAATTACAAGAGGAGGCTCTTTAGGCTCAGGCAGGCCTTTGAAGAATCCCTTTGGAGTGCGCTCTCATCAGTGGAAATGCATTCACAGTCTGCAGGCATGAATCAGTGCTCACACACAGGCGTAACAAGGCTTTTAGTCTCGAGTGTCTGATGTACAGCATGTGTGCCGTACAGTCAAATGGACTCAGAAAGCACATTTTCTCACACAGAGTTTGATTTTACATTTTGAAATGATGAGGGTTTTTTTTTCTTCTTCTCAGCGGAGTGCTGTTCTGAGCCTCTGAATGTGAAATACTGGACAGCTGGAAAATCACAAGTATTTCCTATTTATGATATGAATATGCTCGAACATGACAATGCTGCAAAGTTCCCGTGTGCAAAGCCGTGTGATGAACACCTTTGGGAGCACTGACTGTTAGACGGGCCTTACTCTTCCTACATCAGTAGTCTAACACTAATGCTCTTGTGACTTAATGGGAGCAAATCCTTTCAGTGTGGTATCAAAAGGTTTTGGAAATCCCTCTAAGACTGGAAGCTGTTTAAACAGCTTTGCAATGGAATGTTAAAATGGAAAATGGACTGCTACCTTTCTCGTTTTGATTTGCTATATTTCTGGAGATGCAAATGTTGAATGAATTCTAATTTTGCACATCCAAGATTTTGTCTACTCTGCTCACACATTTATAATTCTTAGTTAAAAGTACATTGTTTTCAAGTTTCTCTTGGAGAAATGCAGAACTTTCCCAAGCCAGACCACGTGGTATCTTCTCGCTTAAGGGTCTGCAACAAGCGGGATGAGATTCCGACATGATAGTCATGAAACATCTGCAGTGGTTCTAATCAATGCAGAGAAGAAGCTGCTGTTTATCTGCATTTTCTGTTTTAAAAGAGATATTATATGAAGTTAGTCAGCAGAGATGGGCAGTAACGCGTTAATCCGGTTACTTTTTTCAAGTAACAAGTAAAGTAAGGGATTACTATTGCAAAAACGGTAATTAGATTACCGTTACTTTCCCGTAGGAACGCTGCGTTACTGCGTTACTAAAACCGTGATTTTTTTTGCGAGAACGTCTCATGACAGTGACGTAAGCGAGTGCGACGTTCGTGGCAACAGCTGTGTGCAGATCAACAATGGATCATATATCGAGTGCAGAGAGAGTATGAGCGTGCAGCGTTTAAAGCGTGGAAGTACTGACCTTACTTTGAGTTTGATTCCATAAAAGTGACAAAAACATTAGTGTCCGTTGTGCGTGGGAAGAAAACTTCTTTTTACAGCGAAAAAACCCCTAAACTTCCAAGCAAGCACTGAGTAGCTACGACGTAATGGGAAACTCACAGAGAAACTCGCGGATTCTTCCACTGACCGCTGCACACCTGCACCAGGGTAAACCTCCGCCTACCCCACTCCTGCTTTACAGGTGAAAATAGAGCAACAGGATCGCTAGTCTTTGACTTTATTTATTTTCTGCTGTGTTTTACTTGCATCTATTTGAAAGACTGAGTGTAAACACACAAAAAATTTATTTTATGTGCTGGAATGTGCAGAAAATAGGTTTAAATATTAAACAAATTTCTTCAAGTCAGAGAATGTTGCAGATAATTTAATGTTTGCTTGATGCATAAAGTTAAAAGATTAAAACTAATAAAACAAGTTTTAAAAAGAGACTTTTCCATTTGATTACATTTTGTATGATGATTATGCAGAAAAAGTAGTATTGGCCTGAAAGATCTATCACTTTATCACCTATTCAGGTTGTAAATCGTGTTTTTAAAAAGTAACTAAGTAATTAATTACTTTTGAAAATAAGTAATCAGTAAAGTAACGGGATTACTTTTTTGGGGAAGTAATCAGTAATTAGTTACTGATTACTTTTTTCAAGTAACTTGACCAACACTGTTAGTCAGGCTTCCTTACCTCAGACATCAAGCCTCTAAATAAAGCTCATGAGCATGTGACTCAAGAGATTTAAGGGGAGACCATACTGGTGCTGGTTAAAACTACTTCCGTCAGGCACAGATACTGCAGCAGACTGAGGGACAGCTTTTTCCATCAGGCCATCAGTCTGCTGAACACTGACCACTAACACTAACACTTCACAGACACGTCACTGTCAATTATCGAAACTTTGAAACTTTATGCACTACATATTGTACATAGATCCCATTTTTGCACAATATTAATCAGCTGACATACATATATACTAGTGCTGTCAGTGTTAATCTCGTTAAAATGACGTTAACGCCATAACCACATTAACGTGGCAAATCTCTGTTAGCGAGTTAGTGCGGATCGCTGCGTGCGTGGGGCTGCACAGTATTTGATTTGGTAGGAGATAGCCATAACCTGTAAATCTCAAAAGCTGTCCAAATTGTCAAATATTTTCATGATTTAATTTTTTTTTTCTTTTTTGTGTCCCGTTTGGATCTTTAGCCATCAAAATTGTTGTCTTAAGGCCAAGAAAGATGCCAAGCGGATTTATTTTACCAAGTGGATCATCATGGCCTTGCCATATTGGTCCATTTGATTGACCTTTATTATAATTATGAATTTATTTTATTTTCGGTTGCTACAAACAAGACAGACATGACTGGGGGATAGGACAGGGAGAAAGAATGAAAGAAAGAGAGGGAGAGAAAGAAAATCAGAGGGGAGAAGAGACGGTGAGAAAGGGGGGAGGAAAGAAAGAAAAACAAACAAAACACCTGGATCACCTGTATGGAGAAAAAAAAACCAGAAGAGAAAGCAAACAAAAAAAGATCATGATTTAATTTAATTTTATTGGATTACTTACACAACAGCACTACTTTAGGTAGGCAAATGAAATGAAATTCTGTACTTAATGCTGAAATTCCCTGCAGGGTTTATACCAGCAGCAGACTGAAGAAGTCGCTGACATTGAGAAATCCTAACGGTGGCTGGACAAACCTGGACCTCCAGATACAGACAGATAAACCAGTGCTGGCTAACCACAGCATGTCTTTTATTCCACAGCATGTCTTTTATCCTGTCTTCCTTCTCTCACCCCAACCGGTCACAGCAGATGGCCCCGCCCCTCCCTGAGCCTGGTTCTGCCGGAGGTTTCTTCCTGTTAAAAGGGAGTTTTTCCTTCCCACTGTCGCCAAAGTGCTGCTCATAGGGGGTCATATGATTGTTGGGCTTTTCTCTGTATCTATGAAGCGCCTTGAGGCGACTTTTGTTGTGATTTGGCGCTATATAAATAAAATTGAATTGAATTGAATTGAATTGAATTGAATTAACCAACCGGACATAGTAGTGGTGGACAACCAGAGGAAGACGGCCGTAGTGATAGATGTAGCTATACCAAGTCATGGAAACATCAGGAAGACATTGCTATCACAGCAGTGGTCGCCATGAGCAGTAACCCAAAACCGGGCGAGTAGCTTCTGCACATCCCAGGAACAACATGCAGATGATACTACACAGGATTCTCAAGCTCACAGACCTCTTGTAGAGACCCCAAGGTTGAAAGATAAAGACTACCCATGCACATACAGGTGTTTGCTAATAAAAACACAACTGCTGTATATAAATTACTTTATCAGTGTAATAGATATCAGCATGATTATGCACATAATTATAGATTTTACATAATTTCATGTTTGAATGTGGAAATCAGGCAGACACATAAACACAAGAAGTGAGCATATGAGATAAATGGTAAATTGCCTGTATTTGTATAGCGCTTTACTTAGTCCCTAAGGACCCCAAAGCGCTTTACACTACATTCAGTCATCCACCTATTCACACACTGGTGATGGCAGCTACATTGTAAAATGTTCATTCAGAAACCTTTAAACTACAAAGATAGAAAACAAATAGTTTGGTAAGATAAAAAGGCACTGATGTAAAGATTTCTGATCCAGTGTCTGAAGGCAAACTTGTTTGAGTAAATGGCTACGGAAATTTTTGTTGTCATATAAAAGTTTGCATTATAACATTTTCTAACTGATACCTTATACACACAGAGACTAATTTCAATAAATGCCCAGTAGATAACGATTAGCAGTGTGGCTAACCCCAAATTTTGTTTATTTTCATATGATGGAAAATTTTAAACTTGTCTTTTGCCCCTAGTGTGTCGTCTTCAAAGAAGTTACAGATGTAAGATGGAGACATACTGAGTTCAGTGTCACATTTCACTCACAAGCTGTGACTTGGTAGTTAGCAGTTGGGTTGCACTCGCAGATGTTCAAGGACGCACTATATGCGGGAGCGAGGCCACAGAATTTGTGATTTTCTCATTGGAAGTTCAAACTGGTCTCCCTTCGCCATCTGGCTCTACTGTGACAGACATGCAAATTAATGTAAGCAACTGGGCTGAAGGCTTTATCCAAAGGGCCTCAAAGAAACATCAGTGGACTCATTTTTAGCTTTGGTGGTCACGCTAAACCCCTCGCCCCATAAGTGCACGTGTGCGCACACACACACATCCTCCCCACAATAAACCGGGCATCATATTCTGGTCATGTTTGAAGATGTAATTTTCTGGTTCCTTTGGTTTTTAGAATTTATCTGGAAAGCAGAATTTGATGTTTCGTCAAATGACGATACAGAAGTACAGTCATTGTAACTGAACATAATTTGTCAGACATGAGTAGCTTTAAATTTGTCATATTTGTGTGCCACGCTCTGAGATAATTTGACATTTTTTTCCGGAAATCCAATTGTGACACAGCGTTTATGCTTCACTGCGTCTCTTTGCTTCCCCTCTCTTCATACCTCTGGTCCTCTTCTTTGATAATTCCAGCATTTTCCCCTTTTCTGCAAGAGACAATCCACAGGGTTAATAAGTATCACAAGGTGCTGCTGGGGAATCAATAACTCGATGGAAAGTAGTCAAGACGAAACAATGTGTCCTCCAGCTGTGGGGTGATTGAATCTGATGTGTTTTATTACAAGTGCTGGCATACTGTTCTGTGGGGCCATAAGGTTTCGCCCTAATCCCCCCAAGACAAGTGCTATCTATCCATGAGCTGATAAGCTGGTCTCACATGCACCTTAAATCTGGTGGTTTTTCCAGCTTCAGGTCACAGCTGTGCCACTTTTCCACTCACTAGATAGATTATATACCATTTTCTGTTTAAAAACAACAGTAAAATATGTAAACCTTCTTTAAAAAATAAATTCTTTTTTTCTGTGTATTTTGCAATTTGTAATTAACCCAAAAAGTAACATTTAAAAGGTTAAAGGGGGATTCAAACACAGACCTGTGAGCATAAATGAAGGTTACAATTGCAAGCACAAATCATTCATTTCAATCTTTGGCTTGACTTAAAACCGGGGAAATATCTGGGCTTGGGGGGCCAGAACCAATCTGGCTCACTGGATGGCTTTGCATAATGTGAAAATTGGAAAGGAAGAGGGCATAAATATGAGTGTAGTTTGTCCTTAAGAATGGATCACATCACGAGAGTTTGTTAATTTATTCAGAGCCAAAGGTCTGAATAAGTTGACAAAGTCACCACCTATGT
Source organism: Neolamprologus multifasciatus (assembly GCF_963576455.1). Taxonomy (NCBI): domain Eukaryota; kingdom Metazoa; phylum Chordata; class Actinopteri; order Cichliformes; family Cichlidae; genus Neolamprologus; species Neolamprologus multifasciatus. The sequence continues at coordinate 29,326,016 of NC_140448.1, read as the reverse complement.
CCTGCTAAAGTGTGGTATTACAGCAGTCCCCAACCCCCGGGCCTCAGACCGGTACCGGTCCATGAGTCGTTTGGTACCGGGCCGCGAGAGTTGAGGCTCAGGTGTGAAATGTATGGTTTTCAGGGTTTTTATCGGTTTTCAGCGTTATTTTGTTATCGTTTTTATCGTTTACTCGGTTTTCCTGGGTCTTTTCATGTGTGTTATGAATAAATCTTCTTTTTTTCGGTACCGGTACTAGTTTTATTTTTGTTGCATTTATCCGCGACACCTTAAAGGCCGGTCCGTGAAAATATTGTCGGGCATAAACCGGTCTGTGGTGCAAAAAAGGTTGGGGACCGCTGTGGTATTATTTTCCTGTAGCTTTCTGTATTTTTAAACATTACAGATTTCTGCCCAAGGAGCCGTGCTAATGTGTTTCTTTAATTTACAACAGCAGCATTTTGTTTATATTGTGTGAAAAAAAGGGAAAAAACCCACCTATTGTTAAATTCGCATCATTTTTTCTTAGGCCATGTCAGACTATCATCGTCAGAGTGATTGATCAGGTTTTACTAAAACTGTAAGAAACTGACCAAGCGCTTTTTGGGTTGTAACCTGGTTAAAATTCAACAAAAAAATAATAATAATGTTATTTTTTTACCTTATAACCTCCGTGAAGAGTAGAGCATCTTAAATACAGTGGCTGAGGAGGAGGTGAGAACTCATGGGCTGAGGCCAGCTAAACAAAAGCTGGTTATAAGCTAACAGTGGAGCGCTAGTAACCAGTGCTAACAGCTAATATTTGACTCGCGCATCCTAAAAATTTCACTTTCCCTCTGATAAACAGTTTGATTAAATTTTCACCTTGTATGAGAGTATATTTGTTAAGTGTTTGACATGTTAGATTCACTTCAAAGAAAGTTTCACCAACGCTGGCTAACATCAGCTAACAGCAGTGCATACCTCAGTATTGCTGGCTGTGGCCATTGTAGTACAGCTATAATGGATCATAATCTGAGCTACAGCTGCACTAGAACTGGGACAGGTAAGGAAAAACAAATTCAGCAATCCACTTTAAGATTTAGGAAATTATAATAACAAATAGCTCCTTTAAAAGGCATTATTATATTTTATTTCATGATTGGGCGTGAAACAAGTCTTGCTAATGTGAAATAGTGCACTTCACCACAGCAGACTTTGTACATATTGACTGCATGCCAGCAACTTTGAGAAATAGCGACCTGCTCTCATAAAATACTGCTGTCCTATCAAAGGGTTGCTCATTACTAATTCTGGATGGGGAATTAAAACGACATACACGTACACACACTGATGAAATAGTTGTCTGTTCAAACTCGGGGTATGAGAATTGTTTTTCGGAGAGAAATACTCAAGTCCAGTCGTTTGAAATTTAATGACACAGAACAGTCCTTTTTAATAAACTTGTTTTTTATGAACCACGCCATCGGTTATATTTATGAAATGCCAATTGTATTCAGACAGATGGATGAATAGGTTTAATTTTTAGTCCCCAGCTGTGCAGTGCAGGTTTAAATCTGTACCTTCGGGGTAATAATTCAGTCTGGGTGCTGACAGGCACAGACAGATCCTTTGATTTTCACCCTGTTTCATTTCCCCTGTTCATTTTCCAATTAACCAATCCGAGGTTCACCTACACTGTGGGACAAGGGTTGTAAATTATACCTGCTTTCTTTCCAATACATCACACAAAATGAACACTGAGAGGAGAGATTGATAATTCACCCATCATCACCAAAAGACAAAGAATAAAACAGATACCAAAATGTGACTTTTTTTTGGAAAATTGCTCATCTCATTTCTGCACTCAGCACAAACACAACAATGGATCAACTGACGGCAGCTAGTGGCAAGAAAAAAAGTAAATAAAATAAGACTTCACAAATACGAATGGGATTCTGCAAATTTCATCACTAAGACAGCAAGAAAACAATTGCGAACAACATGAAGGGTGTTATTAACCCTTTAAGACCTACCATAGAACCAAGTCTGCCAGAGCTTATATTATATTTTTACATGCTGTGGAGCCATTTATGGGAACATTTCAAGTTGCTATACATCAATACGACCATTATAGCCCAAATTCTAATAATAAGTATGCATTAAGTGCATAGTAATTACATAAATGGCAAAAAAGTGCAATAAACTACAAAAAAATTGAAAATTGTTTTTGTTTTTTAACATATATTTCTAGTTAGAGAAATTTAAGAGGCTTATCCCTCAAAACTGTAAATACAAAAAAGTTGCACAAAATAGTTTCCCACCACAGGAAATTTATTTTGAGTGTCTCCATAGTTTTATTTTTGAAATACACCAATTTTTATACACTGAAGGAAAAACGAAAATAAATATTATAATGCAAATTTTCAAAAAAACAGCATATGTATCAAAATAAACTATTTCCAGCAGTGCAATATGAGTCCTAAGCATCCCAGAAACGGCACAGAAAGTCATAAAGTCAAAGATAACTTTTAAAAACACCAGTATAAGCTCATGAGGCCCTGATGGTAAAAAACTACATTTCCGCAAAAATGACATCACTTCCGGTTTCAGGCAGGTAATGGCAGTCATGCGAAAGTTCGTGCTGACGTCTATTCCAATGTAGGAAATGTTACAAACAGCTGATCGGATCGGTAAAGCGTGTTTCTGGAATCTTATGTTTTTGTTGCTGCAAGTGCTTTTTATGCAGTTTTTGCAAAGCTATATGTGGAAGGAAACCATGACCGAGGACAAGCTGATGGCATAAGATGTAAGTACAACTCCTCCGGTTTCATATGCAAAAAATTATTGTGCTAGCTTACGTGGTCGCAGTGCTACCGGGATTTAAAAATAGTTACGCAAAACAGAGCGTGCTGCTCTGACCGGTTTTAAAGGGTTAAAAAAAAAGAGAGAAATCTGCATTTATAAAAGAGACATCTTTGACCCTTCAGTGATTTTTATTCCCTACATTTGTTTTAGATCATAGAAGCCTTACTACACCACACACTGTAGTTAGAACCTAACCAAATCTCACTACACCTTTTAGTGCTGACAGATTTCCATTAAAATGTTGCACAATTTGTGTACTTGATAAATAAGATGGAAGCATAGCAGTTTTAGGTGGAGCGCTAGTAGCCAGTGCAACATGTTGTGTCTTAAATTAGTCATTGACTCATAATTTAATATCAGATTGAAAACTATTCTTTCATAATCTTTTCTGCTTTAAATTTATGAGCCTTTTTTCACCACTTCTAATTCCTGTTCTGGTTTAATGCAGTCAGAAAAGTCAGAAGTGCTTTTGTTTCTAACCACAGGTACTTTTTGTACCTGTAACACCACCCAGCTGTGATGTCACTGCGCTCTCATGCACCTTGGAGTGAATTGCTACATCGCTGCAGCAATAGTAGATTCTAAACCACTGGAGGATATTATCTTTAAAGCCAGATTTAAAGCAGTAATAGGCCAATTTGCAAGCATCACTACCATCACCACTCCAGCTTTCAATTTTAAAACATCTTGTTAGGATGGCTGAGCTCAGGAACAATTTAACATACTTGTGCATGAAACTTTCCAGAACCTGTAGCTTTTTATTTCAGCTCCTGTGTTAACAGGTTAAAGCTGCCACACAGACTGTGTGACTCATGATAGGCTCACACGTGGGTGCAGCTTTGCATCATCCAGAGAGTATGTGTCCCACCTAATTGTTCCAAAAATAAATGGTAAAAAGATGTTCTGATAGTCACATTAACGTTGTACCAGCAATGTTAGATAACCGACATCTTTCAGTATAGTTTCAGTGTGTAGGCTATATCTGAATTTGTCTCAGATGTAATAAGTATGGCCTAAATATTTTTTTATGTAAGCACTGTCTGTTTGTATTTTATTAAAAGAAGAGTGGTGGAGACACGTTCATAAAAACAAGCTCTCTTTGGAAGAGTTGTTCCACCCTTCAGTATTTAGATATTTGTGAGAATTTGTGAGTTTTATAATGCAAACAAAGCTTATAAGGCAACTGATCAAAACACTGATTCTGTTCATTCGCTACTAAAGTACCCACCATGATTCAGTAGCTTACAGAACCAGCTAAAGCAGTATCTACAAGTAATCCTTTTCTGTCTGACTCTATCAGTCTTTTTTGTTATGGTCTGGTTGAGTACAGGGTGGGCCATTTATATGGATACACCGTCATAACATGGGAATGGTTGGTGATATTAAAGTCCTGTTTGTGGCACATTAGTATATGTGAGGGGGCAAACTCCTCAAGATGGGTGGTGACCATTGTGGCCATTTAGAAGTCGGCCATCTTGGATACAACTTTTGTTTTTTCAATAGGAAGAGGGCCATGTGACACATCAAACTTATTGGTAATGTCACAAGAAAAACAACGGTGTGCTTGGTTTCAACGTAACTTTATTCTTTCATGAGTTATTTACAAGTTTCTCTTTGTTCACAGCCATTGACATGTCGAAGAGGTTAACACGTGAGGAGCGGATCGTAATCGTGTTGATATCTGGTGAAAGCAGTAACTGGGTCATTGCAGCAGATTTCAATGCAAGACACCCTACGAGACCACCCATCTCCAATGCTACAGTTAGCAAACTGCTTGCTAAGTTTCGTGAAACTGGTTCAGTGTTGGATTTACCAAAATGTGGACGAAGAAAACTGTCACTAATGAAGAAACATCAGTGGCTGTCCTAGCTTCATTCAGCAAGAGCCCACAGCGTAGCACTCGCCGCATGTCACTGGAGAGTGGCATTAGTCGAACATCCCTTCGGCAGATATTAGCTACTCACAAATCCACCCTTACAAACTCCAGCTACTGCAGCATCTCGAGGATGACCCAGATCGGCGCACAGAATTTGCAGAATGGGCAAAACAAAAATTGGAACAGGACCCTCAGTTCACACAGAAGATTTTGTTCAGTGATGAGGCAAACTTTTATGTGAATGGTGATGTTAACAAACAAAACCACCGCTATTGGTCTGACACTAACCCACATTGGATGGATCCCTCCAAGACTGTTGGAACAACAAAAGTGATGGTTTGGTGTGGTATATGGGGTACAACGATAGTGGGTCCATTCTTCATCAATGGATACCTCAAGGCCACTAGATATTTGAAATTGCTACATGATAATGTGTTTCCCTCTTTATGCACTGAAGCTGGCACGTTCCCTGAGTTTTTCCAGCAAGATGGTGCTCCACCACATTATGGCTGCCAGGTCCGAGCATTCCTAGATGAACAGTTTCCTGGAAAGTGGATTGGTCGTCGTGGGCCAGTTGAATGGCCCCCAAGGTCTCCCGATCTGACCCCGTTAGACTTTTATCTTTGGGGTCATCTGAAGGCAATTGTCTGTGGTGTGAAGATACGAGATGTGCAGCACCTGAAACTACGGATACTGGATGCCTGTGCTGGCATTTCTCCTGCGGTGTGAAGAGTGGGAGAAGAGGGTTGCATTGACAATCCAACACAATGGGCAGCACATTGAACACATTTTATAAGTGGTCAGAAACTCATGAAAGAATAAAGTTACGTTGAAACCAAGCACACCGTTGTTTTTCTTGTGACATTACCAATAAGTTTGATGTGTCACATGGCCCTCTTCCTATTGAAAAAACAAAAGTTGCATCCAAGATGGCCGACTTCTAAATGGCCACCATGGTCACCACCCATCTTGAGGAGTTTGCCCCCTCACATATGCTAATGTGCCACAAACAGGACTTTAATATCACCAACCATTCCCATGTTATTACGGTGTATCCATATAAATGGCCCACCCTGTATTTAAATACAGTTTACTTACTCACTGTTACAGAGGTCACACCTGCTGATGATCAGTTAATCAAGTGGATTAAATTAGTAGCATCTCTGCATAGAGCCATATGACTTTATATAAAATTACAGCATTTGAAGCTCCTATTGAACAGATTGCTCACACAATTTCACCCACTCTTTGATTTCCACATGTTAGGATATTTCTGATATAGTTATCTTGGGTACACAGCTCTGGTTCAAATCTTTTCTTTACAAAGGACAGCCAATTAGATGAAAGGTGGCTTAAAAGATGGAGAACTGAACCAAAATTGCTTGTTTCAGACAGACGATTAAGCGATGGGTTGCACCAAGACCTTCTATAAGATAAATAAGGATCGTTTCAAAATGCTACTCTAGAGTTCAGCTCCATTCATTATAAAATAAATTACATAACTACTGTTTTTCTTGCTTCCCCCAGCTATCACAATTGCATAAATCTGAACACAGTCACACACAGGCAGAGTCACTCATTACTCACACAGATATAAGTCTCACAACTTTGATGAAAAGCTGTGTCACATCATGATATGGGCCAATTACCTAATGAAATAAGTAAAATCAATACAGAAACACACTGTCTGTCAACGCTGCTTCTCCCCTCGCGTGTAAATCTACCGTAGCTGTCGCCTTGGCTGCCATCTGTCGAGCAGCCTGTGAGGTGAGATGATGAAGGAAAAACAGAAGAGAGGTTTCTAATGAGGCAGAAAAACAGTGATGGAGCAGAGGTCGTGTGGAATGACCCTGAGGAAGGACACCAACGGCGTCCGCCATCTGGAGTCCATCGCTCTGTCTGCAGCTGCTCACCTGGAAAGCTCAGTCTGGCAGTGGAAATTCACGATCAAGGCTGCAGCGAGAGTCCACCTGCATTTAGTGACAGTGCATTTAATCCTGCATAACACCAGACCTGTAATTTGCTTTGGCAGCTACAGTACAGCGCCCTGGCGTGTCTAAACAACATCAACGACAAGGCACTCCCTTTATGTTTACATGGAGGCTTTTTTTTAAATGTACACGATTTCTGTTTTCTTTTTTTAAATGGTTGTTTTATACAAGAAAACAAAATCGAAAAATGTGCATTTTTGTCAGCGTACAGAACAATGAATCCAAACTTACAGGGTCAGAATGATTGTGCTAATTATGGGCGTAACCATGTGTTGTCACTCATATAGTTTGGTCCTATATTTTGAAGCCTTCGTGTTATTCTATTTTTCCAACTAACACGTTAGTTTTTTGGAGCCGCGAGTTACCTTATGTAGACGAAAGGGTTAAAACTGAATCTCACAATATGCCATAGTATTTTTCACCTAAATCCATAACAATGCTCGAGAGGCACCAACATTAGAAACATGGCAGTGAGGTCCAGTTCAGTGACTCTTATTACAAAAGCTGAAGCAGAGAGCTGTCGACCAGAGCTGCCTGTGAAGGAGTACCTATCAATCATAGAGGTCATGCCCCTAACTCCAGCATCCAGATGGATGAGGTATTAAAAAAATTCACAACCTGCCTAGAGATGTTATGAAGTCAGCACATCCACATTGACGTGTTTTTTACCAGCTCCAAAGAGTGTTGTGCTTGCTTAGAGCTTATTATAAACATGCAGCCCGTTCCCAGGGAGGGGATTAATGCAATCAGCTATTGCCTCAGTGAGAGGGTCTATCAGTCCCCACTCCTCAGGCTCAGCATACAGGGTTACTGTCGTCAAGGGCTGTATTTTCACCTAAGCCCCTGTCTTTTAAACTACACAAGTATTTTTTATTTTATTTACTTCTTTTATTTGCAGCTTGTGAAACTGATTGCAAAGAGTGAACTGGAAAACAAAAAAAGGTGTAAAAGGCAAAGTGCAAAACACATAAAAGGCACCAATAGGATGTTTATGGACTAACAAACCTGCAACTTTTGTCAGTACGGGCACCCCAACCTTACAATGTAGGCTTTGTAGATCTTAATTTATAGTAAAATGAGACTATATTGCGGGTCCAATGCTGCCCATATATGTGTGTGTGTGTGTGTATATATAGTGGATTGTTTGTAGACAAAGACAAATTTGCGAGTGAGTCATGCCTGCTCTCTTCCTGAGCAAATAATTACAAATAAAGGAACTGACAGACTCACATTATTAATGTCTTTAAGCTATAATGATGATAAAATGATATTTTCTTAAAGGCATTTTTGCATAATTTAAATTTTCCATCACCGACACAAACAAATCCACTGGGCTGATTAACTTAGCCTAAGGGTTTTACAGTTGAATGCTCCATTCATAAGTGAACACTTTTCAGATTTAATTGAAAATATCTTGACAAGGATCAAGTGAAAGGCTGGATTCAAAATTGAGGATTTTTGAGATGTTTATTTGATTTCCATATGCATGGACTTTAAAAATCAAAAACTGACTTTTGCAGAGCCCTAATCATATTTAATCAAAAGAAAAAATCCACATGAACTTTAAACAAATATTCATAAGGGTTATAACATACTTAAAATACTGCAGAAAGGATTTTTTTTTTATCTTAAAACTTAAATTCTTGGAAACTGATTGTTAAAAGAAATAATTCTAGCGCTGCGCTGCTTTGTTTGTAGATTTAAATAAAGCATTTAATGCAGACGATTGCAATAATGCTGAATTATTTATGTGCTCACTACTTCATCTACACTTCAATCCATTTAGAATTGCATTTTGTGGCGCTGTGAGGGTCATTGCAGAAAATGCCTTACGGCTCACAGCTGACGCGCTTAACACCGCAGTACCAGAGTGACAAAGCCTGCATAAGGAGGCATGAGGGATGGCAGTACTGTAAATCATAAGACTAGTGTCTCCTGCTTTGTTTTGTATTGTTTTCACTCATCACCAGAGATGGGCAGTAACGCGTTACTGTAATCCGATTACTTTTTTCAAGTAACGAGTAAAGTAAGGGATTACTATTGCAAAAATGGTAATTAGATTACCGTTACTTTCCCGTAGGAACGCTGTGTTACTGCGTTACTAAAGCCATGATTTTTTTGCAAGAATGTCTCATGACAGTGACGTAAGCGAGTGCCACGTTGGTGACAACAGCTGTGTGCAGATCAACAATGGATCATATATCGAGTGCGGAGAGAGTATGAGCGTGCAGCGTTTAAAGCGTGGAAGTACTGACCTTACTTTGAGTTTGATTCCATAAAAAGTGACAAAAACTTTAGTGTCCGTTGTGCGTTGGAAGAAAACTTCTTTTTACAGCGAAAACCCCCCATAAACTTCCAAGCAAGCACCGAGTGCGCTACGACGTAATGGGAAATTCACAGAGAAACTCGCGGATTCTTCCACTGACCACCGCGGCACACCTGCACCAGGGTTAACCTCCGCCTGCCATAGTCCTGCTTTACAGGTGAAAATAGAGCAAAAGGACCGCTAGTCTTTGACTTTATTTATTTTCTGCTGTGTTTTACTTGCATCTATTTGAAAGACTGAGTGTAAACACACACACAAAAAAAATTATTTTATGTGCTGGAATGTGCAGAAAATAGGTTTAAATGTTAAACTAATTTCTTCCAGTCAGAGAATGTTGCATATAATTAAATTTTTGCTTGATGCATAAAGTTAAAAGATTAAAACTAATAAAACAAGTTTTAAAAAGAGACTTTTCCATTTGATTACATTTTGTATGATGACTATGTAGAAAAAGTAGAATTGGGCTGAAAGATCTATCACTTTATCACCTATTCAGGTTGTAAATCGTGTTTTTAAAAAGTAACTAAGTAACTAAGTAATTAATTACTTTTGAAAATAAGTAATCAGTAAAGTAACGGGTTTACTTTTTTGGGGAAGTAATCAGTAAAAAGTAATCAGTAATTAATTACTGATTACTTTTTTCAAGTAACTTGACCAACACTGCTCATCACTTAGATGTGGTTCATTATAGGGTGTCATTTCCATATGCTCTTTGATTAGGTTCATCATACTATTTGGTGAGGTTTAGGAAACTATCATGGTTTGGTTTAAAACAACATTTACAACATTAACCCAGCATTAGCCAACAAGTTTTAGTTTACTATTTTTGCTGTTTTATTTGTTTATTGTGGTTTAAATTTCACTTCCCACATGGAAATACTTTCTGCTAGAATATGTTCACAATGTTAACCCAACACACACATTGATGGGTCAATGAGATGTCACTGCCAGCCTACCAAACCGTAGTGACATCAGGCTTGTACAGGAGGGCAGATTGGCTTTTTCTCTCTTGCACTCTTAGGCACTTATTAATAAGCTGCTCAAGAGGAAACAGATTTTGTGTCTTTAGTGGAGTTTAAGTAAATGAATTGCTTCTTAGAACTCTCTTTATCAAATTCTCAACTTGTTGCTAAATGCACTGTAGTGAAACCCGGGTCCTGCTCCCAGATGACAACAAACGCACATGTCATGGACACATCTGAGTGAAGTGGTCTTTTAATTTGGCTCATTCTCTGTTCACATGTGCTTCTCTTTTTACCGTTTTACACCAATTATCTCTTAACGGTTGGCTTGGCTCGATTCGGTTCGCATAATTCCACTGGTTTTTCTAGACACTTTTAATGTGTCTCATTTCTGCACCTAAGAATTTTGTTCCTGTGCACCCAGCATCCATAAAACTGCTCTCAGTGTGAAATTTGGCAGGGACTTTCGGTAATCTATATCAAAAGCATTTGTGGCAGTATTACATAATGCAGGGTTTGTGTGTGTGTGGCGGTGGTGGTGGGGGGAATTTATGTCAATGAATTTACCATTTGTGTCAAATGATTATACAGTTAGATTTGGCAGTGAAGCCTCTGCTCTTTGAACAAGGAATCAAAGCAGCAATAAGGATTCTGCTGGTAGAGCTTATCCGCCTAAAACATAAAGGTAAAGCTACATCAGTAATAGACACAAAGATGGAGCTTGGAAAGATAACTGCACCTACATGTGGCTGCAATCAGAAATTTAGAACATTTGTGATTGCAAAAAGAGCAACAAGTTTCCACGCAAAAGATACTTTGAGGTCTTACTGTACATGTGATTGGATATTATACATCCGATCGAATGACAATGTGAGGCGTCAGTGATGTCATTGTGAAACATTCTATAGAACAAAGTGAGGTGTATATTTTCTTTTTTGTTATTTTAAAAGGTACATGAAAATGAGACGAATTTGAATTCATTCACTGTATACAGTATAAACGGTATACTGTCAGGGTAGCAGATGGAAGTCAACCAAGATTACTTTACATCCTGCTGAATTCAGTTGTGTAAATCCACAAAGAGCAGCAGGTCAGCTGATCACAGCCTACACACATAGAAAATCTACTAAAGCTCACAATAGAAATTATTTTGAGTTGTGATACTTTTTTCCCCACACAGAGCCAATCCAACTGATCTGACATGTGATTTCTGTGTCAGATCTACGTCATAACTTACATGTATGTCATAACTGGAACCCCATTTTAACCCTATACGAACTTCGGGGTAACCTGACGTCCACTTCCATGAAATGTAACCACACGCTGCATATCACAATGGATTAAATGGTGTGCAGTGTAGGGATAAAAGGAGTTTCCATTTACTATGTAAGTTAGGAGTTACTATGTAAGTTTTCCGCAAGAAGTCTAAATCAAGCTTTAAGATTATCCACCTCCCAAATCCCACTTTGCCTCCACCCTTAGACAGAAAAATGTCAGGGGTTAAAGTCAAAGTAAAAAATAAATCCATGTGCTAATGCTATTATATATTATAATTGATCAATTATTATTATTTAATGAATTGCTTTTTATATGTATATACTAAGAGATTCAGATAGATTTTTTCTATCATTATTATCTGTACTGTAAAGAATGCCTGTACTTTTGCTATCTGTGATCAGAGATGGGCAGTAACGCGTTACTTGTATTGCGTTACTATAATCCGATTACTTTTTTCTAGTAACGAGTAAAGTAAGGGATTACTTTTGCAAAAACGGTAATTACATTACCGTTACTTTGCCGTAGGAACGCTGCATTACTGCGTTACTAAAACCGTGATTTTTTTGGGAGAATGTCTCATGACAGTGACGTAAGTTATTTTGAGTTTGATTCCATAAAAAGTGACAAAAACATTAGTGTCCATTGTGCGTTGGAAGAAAACTTATTTTTACAGCGAAAAAAAACCCCCTAAACGTCCAAGCAAGCACCGAGTAGCTATGACGTGATGGGAAACTCACAGAGAAACTCGCGGATTCTTCCACTGACCGCTGCGGCACACCTGCACCAAGGTAAACCTCCGCCTACCCCACTCCTGCTTTACAGGTGAAAATAGAGCAACAGGACCGCTAGTCTTTGACTTTATTTATTTTCTGCTGTGTTTTACTTGCATCTATTTGAAAGAGTGAGTGTAAACACACACAAAATATTTTATTTTATGTGCTGGAATGTGCAGAAAATAAGTTTAAATATTAAACAAATTTCTTCCAGTCAGAGAATGTTGCATATAATTAAATTTTTGCTTGAAGTTAAAAAAAAGTTAACGTTAAAAGATTAAAACTAATAAAACAAGTTTTAAAAAGGGACTTTTCCATTTGATTACATTTTGTATGATGGCTTATGCAGAAAAAGTAGAATTGGGCTGAAAGATCTATCGCTTTATCACCTATTCAGGTTGTAAATCGTGTTTTTAAAAAGTAACTAAGTAACTAAAAACTAAGTAATTAATTACTTTTGAAAATAAGTAATCAGTAAAGTAACGGGATTACTTTTTTGGGGGAAGTAATCAGTAATTAGTTACTGATTACTTTTTTCAAGTAACTTGACCAACACTGCCTTTTACATTTTGGTTTCTCTCAAAATGTAAAAGAACCCACCCACCACTTTAATCACACTCTAGATCTTGTTTTAACATATGGCATAGAAACTGAACATTTAACAGTGTTTCCTGAAAACCCTCTCCTGTCTGATCATTTCTTGATAACATTTACATTTACAATAATTGATTATGCAGCAGTAGAGAGTGGACTTTATCAAAGTAGATGTCTTTTTGAAAGCGCTGTAACTAAGTTTAAGAATATAATCCAGCCACTGTTATCATCGTCAATGCCCTGTACCAACACAGAGCAGAGCAGCTATCTGAACGCTACCCCAACAGAGGTCGATTATCTTGTTAATAATTTCACCTCCTCACTACGTACGACTCTGGATACTGTAGCTCCAGTGAAAACTAAGGTCTCTAATCAGAAGTACCTGACCCCGTGGTATAATTCTCAAACACGTACCCTAAAGCAGATGACTCGTAATCTGGAGAGGAAATGGTGTGTCACAAATTTAGAGGATCATCATTTAGCCTGGAGAAATAGTTTGTTGCTTTATAAGAAAGCCCTCCGCAAAGCCAGAACAGCTTACTACTCATCACTGATTGAAGAAAATAAGAACAACCCCAGGTTTCTCTTCAGCACTGTAGCCAGGCTGACAAAAAGTCAGAGCTCTTTTGAGCCAACCATCCCTTTAACGTTAACTAGTGATGACTTCATGAACTTCTTCACAAATAAAATTTTTATCATTAGAGAAAAAATTACCAATAATCATCCCACAGATGTAATATTATCTACAGCTACTCTTAGTACCATTGATGTTAAGTTAGACTCCTTTTCTCCAATCGATCTTTCTGAGTTAACTTCAATAATTACTTCCTCCAAACCATCAACGTGTCTTTTAGACCCCATTCCTACAAAACTGCTCAAAGAAGTCCTGCCATTGATTAATTCTTCGATCTTATATATGATCAACCTATCTCTAATTATCGGCTATGTACCACAGGCCTTCAAGGTGGCTGCAGTTAAACCTTTACTCAAAAAGCCATCTCTAGACCTAGCAGTCTTAGCTAATTATAGGCCAATCTCCAACCTTCCTTTCATATCAAAAATCCTTGAAAGAGTAGTTGTCAAACAGCTAACAGATCATCTGCAGAGGAATGGTTTATTTGAAGAGTTTCAGTCAGGTTTCAGAGCTCATCACAGCACAGAAACAGCTTTAGTGAAGGTTACAAATGATCTTCTTATGGCCTCTGACAGTGGACTCATCTCTGTGCTTGTCCTTCTTGACCTTAGTGCAGCATTCGATACTGTTGACCATAATATCCTATTAGAGCGATTAGAACATGCTGTAGGTATTACAGGTATTGCACTGCAGTGGTTTGCATCATATCTATCTAATAGACTCCAATTTGTGCATGTAAATGGAGAGTCCTCTTCACACACTGAGGTTAATTATGGAGTTCCACAGGGTTCGGTGCTAGGACCAATTCTGTTTACATTATACATGCTTCCCCTAGGCAGCATCATTAGAAGACATAGCATACATTTTCACTGCTATGCAGATGACACCCAGCTCTATCTGTCCATGAAGCCAGATAACACACACCAATTAGTTAAACTGCAGGAATGTCTTAAAGACATAAAGACTTGGATGGCCACTAACTTTCTGCTTCTTAACTCAGATAAAACTGAGGTCATTGTACTCGGCGCTGAAAAGCTTAGAAATATGGTATCTAACCAGATTCTTACTCTGGATGGCATTACCTTGGCCTCCAGTAACACTGTGAGGAACCTTGGAGTCATTTTTGACCAGGACATGTCCTTCAACGCACATATTAAACAAATATGTAAGACTGCGTTCTTCCATTTGCGCAACATCTCTCAAATTAGAAATATCCTGTCTCAGAGTGACGCTGAAAAACTAGTTCATGCATTTATTACTTCCAGGCTGGACTACTGCAATTCATTATTATCAGGATGTCCAAAAAACTCACTGAAAAGCCTTCAGTTAATCCAAAATGCTGCAGCAAGAGTACTGACAGGGACTAGAAAGAGAGAGCATATTTCTCTTGTTTTGGCTTCCCTTCATTGGCTTCCTGTTAAATCCAGAATTGAATTCAAAATCCTGCTCCTCACATACAAGGTCTTAAATAATCAGGCCCCATCTTATCTTAATGACCTTGTAGTACCATATCACCCTATTAGAGCACTTCGCTCTCGCTCTGCAGGCCTACTTGTTGTTCCTAGAGTATTTAAAAGTAGAATGGGAGGGAGAGCCTTCAGTTTTCAGGCCCCTCTTCTGTGGAACCAGCTTCCAGTTTGGATTCGGGAGACAGACACTATCTCTACTTTTAAGATTAGGCTTAAAACTTTCCTTTTTGCTAAAGCATATAGTTAGGGCTGGACCAGGTGACCCTGAATCCTCCCTTAGTTATGCTGCAATAGATGTAGGCTGCCGGGGGATTCCCATGATGCATTGAGTTTTTCCTTTCCAGTCACCTTTCTCACTCACTATGTGTTAACAGACCTCTCTGTATTGAATCATATCTGTTATTAATCTCTGTCTCTCTTCCACAGCATGTCTTTTATCCTGTCTTCCTTCTCTCACCCCAACCGGTCGCAGCAGATGGCCGCCCCTCCCTGAGCCTGGTTCTGCCGGAGGTTTCTTCCTGTTAAAAGGGAGTTTTTCCTTCCCACTGTCGCCAAAGTGCTTGCTCATAGGGGGTCATATGATTGTTGGGCTTTTCTCTGTATCTATGAAGCGCCTTGAGGCGACATTTGTTGTGATTTGGCGCTATATAAATAAAATTGAATTGAATTGAATTGAATTAAACTACCACTAATTTATGAGTTTTAACCTAAGAGACAAAAAAACAAAAACAAATTCAGACTGACATGTGTCAAAAATCATATACCATTAAATTTTTCCGGGAAAGGTCCTTTGTGCAATTCTCAGGAAGATCGGGTTGGGGTCATCGCAGATGATAACTTTGTCTTTGCTGAACAATGTCTAATAGTGACAGTGATTTTGTCATCACAGCTGTTTTAATTTAGTATTCTGCTTTTGTTTATGTCATTTTTAAACCATGTTTTTTTTTTTTTAAGAGTTTGTGCTGAGATCAAACTAACTTTGATCAATCTACCAAACACATTTTTTTCTACATTACCGTGGCTTTACAATTTCACACTATGGAATAGACATTTCCAAAAAAAATTAAAGTTCGGGATGGCTGTGAGTAATGTGGTAATGCAGCTTGTGCAGCACTAGCAGGGTTGGTGCTATATCAGTGCAGACCATTTACCATTTAAGGTAATTTCATGTGATAAATTATTCAGGCTTTCCCTGCTCTTGCCCTCTTGGAGTTTTATTGATATGCTGCAGTTTGTTTTATTTATATTGTGGGTGCGTGTCACTTTTAAATTGGAGTTTGCCCATGTAAAACTGCAAGAGTCTGTGCATAAACAGATGTTCTTGACATTCACAGTATACAAGTGTGTTTTCAGCCTACTACCAGATGACTACTGTGTGTCTATGTGTGTGGGTGTTTGTTGAATCAACCACACATCCCTCCCATGGTGTCTTACCTGACCAGCAAGATGATCTGAAACGAGCTATAAACAAACACGGCTTCATTACCAGCAGCAGTCTCACTTGGCTTAGAGCCTCCGCCAGCATGGCCAACTCTTTATGTTGCTGACATAAACAATGATTCTGTTCAACACAGCGAAGGCTTTTTGGTTTGCATTTTTGTTGAGGGTGGATCTCGCTTAAAACAACGCGGCGACTGGCAGCTTTCCAGGACAGCACTATAAGCGGAATAGAAAATGTTCTTACGGATCACTTCTTCACGCATTATGACTGCACGGAAGGAACATGACTGAGGTAAATAAACTGGGATGTTAGAAAACTTTTTAACTGTGCTTTTATGAACAGTGAAAAGAAAACTGAGCCATCTGGGAATTTTACACTGCTTGCTTCCATTTGAAAGGGTATTATAATGCTTAAATTCCACCTGGCATGGACAGGACCAAACCATAATGCCTCTCACCTTCAATTTAAATGCTAATCATATTAAAATGATTAGCATTTTACTGCTGAAAATCACAAGCCAATGAAATGACAGAAACTGTGTTTATATTCTGAAATATATAGCCCTGACTCAGAGTTGGATCAGTCACAATGCTTGTTTCTCCTGATTTCAGTTCTATGTTGTTCAGTTTTTTATTATGTCATGGACCAGCAGCATTGTCCATACATCATATGGTGCCTCATGAAAAGCAACATACACAAAACTGACATCAAAGTGACTCACATCTGCTGTTACAAGCCACAGTTTCTGCCGGTTGTGCACCTCTCGAGGTTTGTAGCACGGTATGTTGTGGTTTTCAGCGTTATTTTGTTATCGTTTTTATCGTTTACTCGGTTTTCCTGGGTCTTTTCATGTGTGTTATGAATAAATTATCTTTTTTTCGGTACTGGTACTAGTTTTATTTTGTTGTATTTATCCGTGACACCTTAAAGGCCGGTCCATGAAAATATTGTCGGGCATAAACCGGTCCGTGGCGCAAAAAAGGTTGGAGACCGCTGATGTATTCAATTCAATTCAATTCAATTCAATTTTATTTATATAGCGCCAAATCACAACAAAAGTCGCCTCAAGGCGCTTCATAGATACAGAGAAAAACCCAACAATCATATGACCCCCTATGAGCAGCACTTTGGCGACAGTGGGAAGGAAAAACTCCCTTTTAACAGGAAGAAACCTCCAGCAGAACCAGGCTCAGGGAGGGGCGGGGCCATCTGCTGCGACCGGTTGGGGTGAGAGAAGGAAGACAGGATAAAGACATGCTGTGGAAGAGAGACAGAGGTTAATAACAGATATGATTCAGTGCAGAGAGGTCTATTAACACATAGTGAGTGAGAAAGGTGACTGGAAAGGAAAAACTCAATGCATCATGGGAATCCCCCGGCAGCCTACGTCTATTGCAGCATAACTAAGGGAGGATTCAGGGTCACCTGGTCCAGCCCTAACTATATGCTTTAGCAAAAAGGAAAGTTTTAAGCCTAAGATAGATGTAGAAGGAGATGTTGCAAAAGTTAGAAAAGCTGCAGTTTTTTTCTTCCAGGTTTGACTTCTTCTTCTTCTATAGCAGGAGATGTGGAAGTATTGCCTAAGTGGCTACACCTATTGTTCAGAAGAATACTGAAACAGCCACCTGCACTGTCATGGTGAGCATAAATGCGGCAAACCAACCAACACAATGGGTAACCTGGGGCCCTAACAGGGCTGCTGAAGAAGGTTTAGCCACCTGGAGGTTGCTACATAAGAACCTGAGGAATGCAAGACGTCCTAAAATAAACACAAGTAAACAACAGGGGAAATTACATTAAAAGAAAGCAGACTTTGCCAATCAATTCCTAATGTACAATTTTAATTTCAACTTTAGACAGGATACCGGTTACTCAGTATGACGGTTACAGGTTAATACCTTGTAGTGATTACCAAACTGTTCTGTTGTTCATGTAAGTATGCCTGGATTTTTCATTTCTCTTACTCAGTTTTGCCACTTGTCCAGCCCATCATTTCTTTGTACAGACCTAACACTCAGCGTGAGAAGAAAGCAGACTGAATTTGAGCCCTCCACATCACTGGCATCTTGGCCTACTTCTGGCATTTCTCCCCTCCTTGTAAGTAGTAAGGCAGCATGTAGATTAACCTTGAATCAGGTTGCTCAGCTGGGAGTAACAGAAACAGAAACTAGCAAAACTACAGGACTGTCCTTCAAGCTTCCGTTATTTTCTTTATCGATTTTATACTTTGATTTCATGAACTTTGATTCTTTTGGTGGAAATGCAGAGGATTCATCCTTGTTTTGATTTATTTCCATGAAAAACATAAGATTTCTTTTCCTAAATGAACTTCCAGATGAACTGATTTCCTTGGTTACTTATAAATTGACTGAAATTCATGATTCTTTTGTGGGTTTTGACTTTTGATTGTTTTTTTTAGAACTAAATAAAACTGCTCAAACCTAACGCCTCTCCTCACCTGTACCAAAGGCACAATCCATTATCGTAAAAGTGCATTTGTGCATTTTTTCTAGATTTAGCAATCCAAATCTAACAACTTCAACAAACACACTATAATGCAAAGTGTCAACAACTGAAAGCACTCAAACTATTATCCCATATGATAATTACTCTGTTGCAGCTGTTCAAATGATGCGCAGTACAAGCTCCTCGTGTGCAAAGTGACTGTCAGTGTTTCCAGAATCTCTAAATATAAGAGGAAATGAATGTGTTTTATCTGAAAATATCAGTCAGAGATATTCATAGGGACTAGTATCATGTAAAATGCATTTAGCAATGCCTTTTTTTTAGATGACTATACATTCAATTTCATAGCCAGGTAGGTAGGAGTCAGACACGCCAGTGATGCTGAGAGCTAATTTGAAATTTCCACAACTAACTTAAGACTTAAAACAGAAGAAATTGCTAATGTGCATTTTACCAGATTGTCATTTAGTATGTGTATGGAAAATATTTTCCCAATTCTCTTGCTCAGTAAATTCAATAAGGATAAAATGAAGCTTGAGTTTGTTCTTTTGGTTTCATGTGACAGACTTATATATTCACTAATTCTCTTCTATTTCACAGTTTCAGCTGCTCTTCTGTCTGGTTAGAATGGTTTGGTATCGTATTGAACTAGGGCTGCTCGATTATGGCAAAAATGATAATCACGATTATTTTCACTGAAATTGAGATCTCGATTATTTGACAATATTTATTTAACAATAACAATGTATTGAATAATGACTTTAAAGATTGTCAAAAATAATATAAAATAGTGTGCAAATACTGATAACAGTAAACATCTATGTTTAGTGAACTTTGCAGTGTTGCTCTGCGATGCAGCTACGACACTGTGGCAAAGTTTACACACTGTGTCTACTTGATCCACGTCTGACTCCGAAGCCATAATGTTTCCACACCACTCAAGTTTCTTTTACCTCTTTTCAACCAACAGCATCACTCTCCTCTCCAAATAACTTCTGCTTAGCTTTCCGAGCTTCCCTCGGGTCCTCTTAATCAGCGGTCCCCAAACCCCGGGCCTCGGACCGGTACCGGTCCGTGAGTCGTTTGGTACCGGGCCGCGAGGGTTGAAGCTCAGGTGTGAAATGTATAGTTTTCAGGGTTTTTATCGATTTTCAGCGTTATTTTGTTATCGTTTTTATCGTTTACTTGGTTTTCCTGGGTCTTTTCACGTGTGTTATGGATAAATTTTCTTTTTTTCAGTACCGGTACCAGTTTTATTTTGTTGTATTTATCCGCGACACCTTAAAGGCCGGTCCGTGAAAATATTGTCGGGCATAAACCGGTCCGTGGCGCAAAAAGGTTGGAGACCGCTGCTCTTAATTGTTGTGACACGTGTTCGAAATGCAGAGGTGCGCTCGATTAGCCACACAGAGCAGCGCGAGAGTAAAGCACGAGGGAGGGGCTAATAATCGGCTCAGTCATTTTTAATGATCGTTGAAAGCCCAGATCGTAATCGTGATTAAAATTCGATTAATTGAGCAGCCCTATATTGAACATATTCATAGAGTGGGATACCTTTTTTGAGCCATATCTGAAAGTTTTGGGCTATTTTTTATCATAACTAATTATGGCACACATCAGGTATACTGCAACTTCTTTCTACATTTCATTATAGTTCAAAAAATCTGCAAAGCCTGTGACTTTTTGATTACTTGGTGCTTTCACTGATGAGTATGGCATTAGACAAGCTAGCCTTATTCTGACTATATGAAGCACATGTCCCACAGAACTAGTCAATATAGTGAGATGTTATGGGGATGGGGGACAAGGCAAAAATATTACTGTGCAGTCCCAAATAAAGTGGAACACCTGTTCGCCCTGCAGTGAGGTGGTTTGAGGGAAGAATGAAGTGCAGATCATTTATATTTTTTTTTTGTCCTTTTACAGCCAGTGAAACAAAATGGTGACACTCCAATTCTCAACATTGGCACCTGACCAGCCTTCTCGCAGTACCGGCGAGCTTGCCAGGAAGGTATCAAAGTGAATTGCAGGAGCAAATGCTTATCATTTGGATGGGCCTGAGCGTCGAAAATGCAATTTGTAACATCAAAAGAATATCTAAATGTGTCCCATTCTGCAACGCGAAACATTCTGTTCATCATCCCATTACTTAAGATTCTGGATGTCTGGCACAGAGCTCAAAGAGGGATAAAGTATGTACACACATAAAAAAAGGCTGACATACATGCAGAATCACACAACGACAGACATATGGCTCCTTAAGAGCGGAATAGGGACATTTTTGAGGCAAACCATAACTCGTATGCATGATTTATAAGAACAAGCTATTGTTAAAGTTGCATCAATGTACCGATGGCCACCAGGGGGCAGAAAACAGACAAAGAAAGGACACTGTGCAAAAGCGTGTATTTCGCTAGGAAAATCAGAAATAGTTGTAGCAATTTATTTAAACATAAAAACAAATGGAAACAGTATATAAAGCAAAACAGAGTTTGTACTTTATTTAGATGTTGGATGCTCTTTGTTCTGTTCTCTAATCCATGACTGATGTGTTCCATTGCATGTTTTTCTATCAAAGCATGATTTTACTGTGTTGGCAGTGTGTTTGAGATCAAATTCAAATTCAAATTTTATTTGTCACATACACAGTCATACACAGTACGATATGCAGTGAAATGCTTACACAACTGCTCGTGACCTAAAGAAAAAAGAAAAGGCTATGAATAAGATAGGAAATAAATATGAAAATTAAAAAGGGTAAATTTAACTAGGAAGGAATAAAATAAAATAAAATATAAAAATTAAAGTTAAAAATGAAATAACTGTACAACACAAATTAGAATGAAGGGTAAATTTAACTGGGAAAGAATAAGATAAAATATATAAATTAAAGTTGAAAATAAAATAACTGTACAACAAAATACACAATATAGAAATATATAAGAATGTATGAAGAAATATAAATATATATATATACACAATAACAGCAGCTGTACAAGCATTAACTGGAAATGAAGAATATAATGTCCAGTGTTGTGCAATCCACATTATATAGTGTCTTGTGCAGTGCAAATATGCTTAAAGTGATTTAAGTGATGAAGTGTAAACAATGTCCAGAATGTCCAGTGTGTGTGTAAGAACTATATGTGTGGGTCAGTACTGTGTGGTGGTGTGATTGAGAGACCGTATCGCCTGCGGGAAGAAGCTCCTCCTCAGTCTCTCTGTGTTGGTCTTCAGGGAGTGGAATCGCTTTCCTGACCTCAACAGAGAGAACAGTCCGTTGTTGGGATGGCTGAGGTCCTTCACGATCTTCCTGGCTTTGGTCCAGCACCGCCTGCTGTAGATTGAGATCATTGTGATGTTGCTGCTAAGAAACTTTCCAGATGGTATTGCATGGTTGATCATGGTGGATCATTTTCTGTGTTCATAATTCCATCAATGTTAACAACATCTGAAATACAACGATACAGATCCTCCACTGTGTAGATGGATGTAGACACTTCCTGTTCTAACGTTCTCCTGACCTCCTTCATACATGAGGGAGGTCACAATGAGTTGAATGTTTTAACTTTCAGACTTTCAGATAATGTTCCGCTTAGATAGTTTAGGCCTGACACTTCTTGTGGCCTGCACACCATGGCGGGATATGTTGCAGTTTACTTTGATGACCCTGTTTACGAGGTGATTTCCAAAGAGCTATTGAAACCTATTTTCAGTTAACAGCTCTTTGGGAATCACCTTGTTGGTGCACAAATACCACACTATGTCTGTCAAACTGTGGCATCTTTGGAATACTAGATATCTATTAAATACAATTACCTCACATATATACTGTGTGTACATGCACATGTGTGTGTAGTGAAAACACCGATTGCTTATTTGCTTCAATCCCTGCTGCCACTGGAGGTTGATAAAAGCGATGAAGCAGAATACAAATCAAATGTGCCATAAAATCTAAAGAAATACAATAAATAGGTCAAATAGCTCTGTAGAGCTGCAACCTTAATAAATCTCTGTGGGTTCATCGCTTTGAGCAACCTCCCTCACATCGCACAGCGATTACCTATCTAAGGAAAATGACTCTTATTATTTGGGATTTCAAAACAATTTCATGGTCAAAATTGTTGGATGATGTACAAAAAGCATTTTATTTTAGCAGAGAAAACATTTTTCAAATCACAACATGTGAAGCTGTGGAGACAAATTGTATATTATTAATACGACCATTCTCCCTGGTCCCCAAGTTTCATTCACCGTAGAAACTTCTCTTCCTAGTAAAGTTTAAACTGTCACCAAAACTCACATCAGCTTTAGAAAAATCGATGTCATGGACATTACAGGAGGAGCTGCTAGACAATTTCCCAGTCTTTGTGAAGGCGTTTGTGGTAAATGCAGTTGTTGACTTGATAGGATCCCATGATTATTGTCAAGTGGGAATTACTCTGTCCCAATACTGCATGCACCATCAGCCATTAGGTACTCCATGCTGGACTGAACCGATGTCACTGACTGGAGACAAATGGTCAAATTCCATTTTCAGCCTGGGTAACGTCACTTTAATGGATACATCCAATTTCTTCCAGCCTGGAATCCATTTGTTTTCAGGTTGAGTGCATTCAAGGCTTTTAAATCTTAGGCTCACAGGCAGCGCTTCAGGCAACAACTGCACTCATAATAACAAATTAAATTTTCATTAGGAGAAGCTAATTTCAAGTGGAGAAAATTTCTCTGACAAGTTGGATGGTTTTAGGACATTAAATGGAAATAGGAAAAGGATATTAAAACACCAGGATGTGTGCGCTTACCATCATATACAAATGTTAAAGTAACACAAGTGGCATGTTAAGAAATGCATACTTATTTGATCTTGCTTTCTCATACTAAATAATTTAATGTAAACATTAAAATGTTTAATACCATATCAATATATCTTCCTCGGGCACAACCATATTCAAAACAAACCAGAACATTAAAGAATTTCATTTTCTAATAGAACACTGAGTGTTAGGGCTATACTGGTACTGGATATCATGCTGTGATTGGTTAGGGCAGCATGATACCCAGGGAGAGGCAAACGGCACTGTGATGGCTCAATATAATCAGAGCCGCAGTTTCGCTGTCAAAATAAAAGACGTGCACCAGATAATAAGTTGCAACGCGCGTTTGCGTGCATGAGATTTTCTGGAGGAGGAGAGACATTTGTTTAGAACTCTTAAAGATGTCGAACAAGCTCCTTTAAGCAATTACTTTGGTGTTCCTCCACCTCCAAAGAAATGTAAGAAGGAGTCCGAACCGCAAAAGAAGTGCGTATTCTCGGAAAAGTGGTTGCAGGAGGTGAGCTGGCCTCAAACAAATGATGAACGCACAGAGATGTGGTGCAGAATAAGCCGTGAAAATCTCACTCTAGATCAGCGGTCTCCAACCCTTTTTGCGCCACGGACCGGTTTATGCCCGACAATATTTTTATGAACCGGCCTTTAAGGTGTCGTGGATAAATACAACAAAATAAAACTAGTACCGGTACCGAAAAAAAGAAAATTTATTCATAACACACGTGAAAAGACCCAACTTTCCTTAAAACATTCCTTTTTGCTAAAGCATATAGTTAGGGCTGGACCAGGTGACCCTGAATCCTCCCTTAGTTATGCTGCAATAGACGTAGGCTGCCGGGGATTCCCATGATGCATTGAGTTTTTCCTTTCCAGTCACCTTTCTCGCTCACTATGTATTAACAGACCTCTCTGCATTGAATCATACCTGTTATTAATCTCTGTCTCTCTTCCACAGCATGTCTTTATCCTGTCTTCCTTCTCTCACCCCAACCAATCACAGCAGATGGCCGCCCCTCCCTGAGCCTGGTTCTGCCGGAGGTTTCTTCCTGTTAAAAGGGAGTTTTTCCTTCCCACTGTCACCAAAGTGCTTGCTCATAGGGGGTCATATGATTGTTGGGTTTTTCTCTGTATCTATGAAGCGCCTTGAGGCGACTTTTGTTGTGATTTGGCGCTATATAAATAAAATTGAATTGAATTGAATTGAATACATCAGCGGTCCCCAACCTTTTTTGCGCCACAGACCGGTTTATGCCCGACAATATTTTTACGAACCGGCCTTTAAGGTGTCGCGGATAAATACAACAAAATAAAACTAGTACTGGTACCGAAAAAAAGAGAATTTATTCATAACACACGTGAAAAGACCAAGAAAACAGAGTAAACGATAAAAACGATAACAAAATAACGCTGAAAACCGATAAAAACCCCGAAAACTATACATTTCACACCTGAACCTCAACTCTCGCGGCCCGGTACCGGTCCGAGGCCCGGGGGTTGGGGACCGCTGCTCTAGCGGACAAAATCAGTGCTTCTATATGCATGCAAACGCGCGTTGCAACTTCTTATCTGGTGTGCGTCTTTTATTTTGACAGCGAATGCGCACATGCGGACCACTTATGTGCACCCCTGAATATAATCATTGTGGTTGTTACAGGCCTTCTATGGTGTTTTTTCACCATTCTTTTCTGTTCGTTTACACACACATTCGTCTTGTAACAAAAACACCACATTCAATCAGGTTCACATGTTAGACCCGCTTGGTTACCTTGTTTATTTAAGTATAAATCTGCAAAGAAATTGTCTTATATCAGCCTCCTTGTTTACAATAAATCTGTAACTAAATTGTTCTGCTGTCCAGCGTCGACGATATTTCTGTGCAGTAATGTTAACACTGCGATTAACCTGCTTATCATTACCGTTGTCAATTCTTTGCCTTAACAGATTCAACAATATATTACATTTAAAAACAACAAACATACATTCTGCAATTGCCTACAAATTAGTATATACCACACTATTTACATTTAACAACATAATGAGTAAGAACTGCATTTTGTTGAAGTCCTCTTAATCAACTGTAAACTTTCCAGTAACATCAGGATAAAAGATGTGTCTACATTTGCCACAAAATGAAACATTTGTAATAAGACCAGCTACTTCTTTACACTACAGGTGGAATCGCAGCTTCCATTACAACTGCATGGGAGGAAATTTTGCTTTCTCTCAATCTATAAAATCTATGAAAACATACTTTCTTACAACACTTCCAATCTTTAAACTAAGACAGAAAACGGTTTCTTGCCTTTATGCGTGCATCACAGTTAGCTAACTTGAACTACTGACCTGTTTTATACAGAAAACTAGAGACAGGAGACAAGAGTTTGGTCTGCATGGCGCTTCCTCGTCTGAGGTACGGTAGAGTTGCAAAGGCCAATCGTACTCACAGCTACTTCCCCCTTGTGGCGATACCACGCAATTACATCCTCATAACCTCAACTGAAAAGTGCAACACCGCTACGAAACAAAGCCTTTTAAGTCAATAAATGTATTAGAAAATATTACATTCATGACCATACAATTGTAGGTGTCACATGGTCACTCTACCAACCTGCTGATACTGGTAGTTCAGTTGTGTAGTTTTACATGTTTGCAAGTTAATTTGGTAACTGTTGCTAAAAGCCTTTGTGTGTAACACTTTTTTTCACACCACGGTATGAAATCAATGTCTGAAAAAAGGCGTAGGTCATTACCAGCTGATACTGCTGATAACAAAGTTTTAAATGCCACTCGGTTTTTGAGCTGAAGAAGCTTCTAGGATGAAAGGTGACATTCTTCAAGACACTTAAAGACCAGTTGCTTTTCTTTCCAAGCTCCTTAGACTAGGACTGAAGAGAGCTGTAAGAGAACTGCAGGTAATATCTGTTCTAACCACATAATTCATATAATATAGTAGATACATGTTTGCTATTAGCCCTTTACTGTTAGAAAGTCATTTCTGCAGCTGTTCAGTCACGTTTTTGTGACTGTTTTGTTTTGTGATTTGTTTTATTGTTTGGTTAGCTTTTTAGCTTGTGCATTTTTTTTAAATTCAATTTCCATTTTTTTTTTTTTACAATACAGTAAGTTTGACCCCACTGAATATATTTAATCTGAACATTAATACATGTAAAAAAAAACTTTATTTCAATTTTACAGGATCTAAAGATCTAACATGATCAAAGATGTGCCTCTACTGACATCTAAATTAGATAGAGATGTGTTTCCAGGCATTTCCAGTTAAAGCCCAGAGGCTAAGAAACAATCTTCCTGATGATCAAAGGTCAGCTCTTATAATGTGCTGTGTGGATTGTTGATTATTTTAGCAGACCCAAATGCAACTAAAGATGGGCCAATGATACCGAACATTCAAAGCTTGTGCCAGGTGTCCCGAAGTGTCACAAAACACCACTGTCATGTGACGAATGACACTTGAAGCTTTGAAAAGAGCTCCACAGCATGTTTCACTGGTTTGATTTAGTCAACAAGTCAAAGCTATCTGCATAAGAGGCATCGTTAAGATTAAGTCATATTGGATTGTTGGGAGTTTTTTGTAAGAGTACAGTACAAACTTAAAGTAGACACAGTAACAAAACTAATAATTGAAGACTCAAGAAATAATAAAAAAAAAAAACAGATGAAGATAAAATTTAAATAACAAGGCTAGAAAATAAACTTTGAAGAACTTAAACATAACAAAAAAATAAAGATTTCTGAATTATTTCATACAAGAAAGCAACAACTCTGCACCAAACTAGAAGCCAAAAGATAACCTGGGGAGGTAATGAAAAATATCAACAGTATGTAACCCTGGTTAACATAACTGCCAATAAATAAAAGCCTGTTAGTAAAAACAGTCATAAGAAATATATCACAGGTGATAAATAAATAGATCATAATGGTTAGAAAATTCATTAAAAACATCAGCAATGATATAATTCCTGTTATAGGATTTCATTTGTGTTTAAAAACATGTTAAAAGATTACAAAACTTGCTAATTCATGGTGTTTTATGTTAATTCAGGTAAAATGGCTAAAATATGTGTTGAGACTCTTATTGTGAAAGGGCACGCTGCAGCGTGACTCCTGTGATAGCCACACCCAATCGGGTTGTTCATTCTTTTTGATGCTAGAGAGGGAGAAATGCAGACAGTCCTTGCGGAGCTGCTGCCTAAACGAGTGAAAAAAGATTAAAAACGAGCCAGAAATCTACATAAAGCCATTTTTGTACTCTGGAGAATATATTTTTTGTTTTTCCGACCTGTCCTTGCCTCGGTGACGTTGTGAACATAACCGAACGGGACTTGGTGAGTTTAGAAATTGTATTTTATTTCATGCAAGAAATGTTTTGTTGTATTATATTGCTCATTTCATGCAAACGGAGAGCCAAGGTAGCAGATTTATGTTGTTTTATGTTAAACACGGTAGATTCGTGCTTAACCGACACACAGGCTGTACTTCAAAGGCCTTTGACGGTGTTTCAGCGCGCCATTTTGGCGTCACCTCATTCACGGCTAAATAAGCTGGAAAAATGGACTTTTACTGTTATTTAAGAGCTACCCTTGTGTTATTTTCGAATGTTTATGCACTTTATTTTGTTGTTATGGTAGGCCATTAAGGTTTGGATCGGGAAATGCCGAGCTAGAATCGGAGTTTGATCCGCTGAGCGAGAAACAAGATGGCGAGCCACCCACGGACCCATTGAACTGTACCGAGCAGGAAAAGGGAAAACGCCCCCTGCTGGACGTTGAGCTCTTTCGCTGAAAAAACTGGTAGGATTAATCCATACACCTCTGCAAAAGAACAGCGGACTTTCAAAGCACTGGATAATCATTTGGAGTAATTCCAGGATTAATAGTTAAAGGACACAGAGACAACTTTCTTTTGTTTATTTGTTTGTTTAAGGGGATTATTCAGCCTTTTGCTGAATTGTTTTTAGTTTTTACATGTTTTTGTAAATTATTTTGGTCAACCTCACATTTTAATGCTCTAATGGTGTTAATGGAAATGTAAATAAGTTTGTTGGGTTAAAACAAAATAAGAACTGGTTGAGATTGAAAGGTGAACCTAGACCAAGATTAAATTAAATCTTGGGCCTAAAGAACTGAACTTGATTTAAAATAACACAGTGTTAATGCAAATAGATCAAAGGATAAACTTGAACTTAGAACTTGAAATAAATAAGACAATAACCTAGGTTGAAAATAACATCCTTTTAAAGCCAAATAAAAGGTTTTGAGATAAATAGGATAAACTAACAGAATATACTGAACAAAAAGGGGAAAGAAAATATCTTGTTTTCCTTAAATGTGTGATGTTGGATGTTTTATGTGATGTGTGTTAACTGTCTATTCTCTGTCTTCACAAAATAACAAGCCGGCAATTTAAACGTATTTTCTGGTCTGTGGTCTTTATTACATGCTACACTCATTACTACTCTAGTAGTCGAACCTAACTGGTCCTAGTATACTGTAACGACTCCAGAAGTGTTACAAGTACAACCTAAATTATGAAATCAAGGAACAAAGCAGAAATCATTCTCAAAAACCAAACGGAATCATGAACTCAAGGACTCAAAACCCCGAGTCAGCAGTTATGACTTCTGATTTTTACACACTACGCTGTACTTTTATATCTTATTTTAAACCTGTTTTATTTTGTTTCACTTGTAAATCTTGATGAAGTGCATAATGTGAAAAATCCCTTTTAAAGATTTTTCTACAGTAGCTCATAAAAGTTTAACTTATTCCTCTGAGGAGATTTTGACTATCGTAATGCTCTCTAGGCTCGGCACATTCACAGCCGATCCCAGCCAAATGTTTTTTCTTGGCCAAAAATAAGTTTGCTGGTGAACAAAGTAGCAACCAAGCAGGCTAACAAGCTTGGCTCTTTTCAACTGGTGGGAGAGGTTTCCAACATCTAACCCAACAACCCTACAGCAAGGTCTTAAACAACATTAGTTATTAAAAATCTTTGTGTCATAGTAGGTTAGACCTCCTGCAGTTCTTACAGTACACTGTGGAATAGGCCTGGTGTGAATCAGATTACATCGGATATTCCTGAAAGTTTCAAGGTTATGGCAAGTGGCACAGCTTCAGGCTTCAAACTCCTACGAAAACTGGTGTGTGACAACAGATGATGTTGCACATTTTCTCCAAAGCAAATTCAGTCATAGTTTGTTCAAGCATACAGAATTATTTAGAGGCAATTCATATAAAACCTAATCTCAAAAAATGGGATTAGGTTGCACATGACGCTTGGTCATATCGTAAGTTTAGTGTTTTTTTCTTACTTGATGAAGAACGAAAACCTGCTAAAGTTTATGAAGCAGGTTGAGTACAAAATGTATAAAATTACATAACTTTTGCCAACTTTTTTTGTGTCTTTTTTGTAGACCCTGAAGAAATACTGAACTGCATCATGTTGAACCCTGCATGTTGAAAAAAGGCAAAGGATACCCAGTGCATCCCAACGTGATGCCTTGGAGGGGTCCTCACAAAATATCAATGTGCTATGTCTTGATGTGAGAACAGGCTGTACTGTGAGATTTCAGTGATGCAAATTGGTAAGAAGTGACCCAAACGCAATATTTTAGATAAAAAAAGAAGCTTCTTCCCACAGCCCTGACAAGGATAAACAGATGGATTGATTATGTGTCTTTTTTTGTAAATTGCCAAGAAATGAGAGAACAGTGTTCAAAAGCTAACACTTACATATTGTGGTGCTTTAGGATTAGGTGTCAGGGTACAGTAAAAACTATAAATCTTGCATATGACAAGATGCAAGATTTGGACTGGATAAATCAGTGACTCATGTTTTTCTTTTTTTCACTGTTAAATGGATACTGGGGGATCTCATCTCTATCTTACTTGGTGACTATGTCTGCAGCATTCAAGCTGGACTCACACTCACTGTTCTGTATCAGCGGGACAGTCATATGAAAATCTCTAGAGCTGTAGAAGATTTCTAGCATTACCAAGATACGAACCACATGAAATGATGCCAACAATGCTCCCTCTCAGCTATTTCACAAAAAAAGACCATTTCAAATCCAAGCACTCACACCTCATTCTGTGAGTAGTATGGCATGTAGACGAGTAGGGTAGGCTTGCTGTAAAAGTGCACATGCACTACATGTGATGCTGAGAAGATGTTCTCACACGCACTGTATTTGTATTTGTAATAAAATACTGAATTAATCTTCTTTGGATTATTATATCTCCATAATAGCATGGCAAGCAGATTTTCTTCTGGTCAGGTGACCTGGAGCAGCAGCACACTTGCAAAGCTGCCTTTTGCAGATCCTGAGGTAACATTAAACAGCTTCACCGTATTACTGGGCAAACTAAAGCTTTTACTCCAGGAAGGCCTGCACATTAACTAAAGGATTTGACCTGAATACAGCCACCAAGGTCCCTGATGACCGGAGCCTGCCGCTGCCACACTGCCACGGTCATGATTTTCCATTAGTGTGTGACAGCGTGGTCATTTATAGCTCCAAAGCTCTGTGGAAAAGCAGGTTACCGGTAATTATTCAACTGAGCAGAGCAGGCCTGTCACACCTCTCCTGACTCCCTGGTCTGAAGGAATCAGAAGGCAGGAGGAGCGTTTGGATATTAGTCACATCAGTATCAAGCATCTCCCCTGAGAGGGAAAGAAAGGCAGTATTAGTGCTCAGGGATTACATGCTTTCTGTAGGCATTTAATTCAGCTCCAGACTCACAGGCCTGTGCTTATGTGATAACCAGTCAGACTTTATCTCCCACTCCATATGTTTGACTAAAATCTCCATTAAACTAGTTCACTCACATGCAATAAGCAGCTCTTTATCCCAACTTATTTTGGGGACACCGTTTCAGTAAAACTCAAATAAAAGCTTGCTTAAAGAAGATATTTTTTCTTTTCATGACAGGATGCAATTTACTTTTCATTTGAATTCACTTTTGAGACGCGAATCTGTCGTTTTCGTTTAGATTGTCACGTCTCATTTTCAAAAGAACTAGCCGTACCTCACCGGCTGATATCAGCAGCAGAGCAGCAGAGTGGCTTTTGACAGAAGAAAACAGAAATAGGCGGAAACACAATGACTACTTTAACTGAGCAAAATGCATAATATGAAGACGAGTTTTTGACGTTGCAGGGTGCCAGTCATGAGCAGAGCATGATAATGCAGAATAACGAGATCTGTGAAATGATGCATTGCCACACCAAAGTCTCATCAGGCCAAATATTTGTTCGGTTACAGAGATAGCTGCACTAATTTAAATTGTCTTTCTTCACTTATGCAAGAAAACACTTCATTAGAACAGCTGTAGGTTTTTATGCTGCCTTGGAAACATGCTGTTCTCATTAAAAGGAAAACAAACCCCCGTGAATACATTAAGCTTTTATCAACTTTGCAGTAACACTGCATTTTATTTCTTCCTGTGAATCCACTGAAAAGGTGTGAGATTCCCACCCCCCACCCAAAAAAAGCTAAAGGGTCTGAACAACCTAAAAAATCATTTACAATTCTAATGGCATAAAATGAGCAGCTGGGAATGAATCGAAAGTGCAGTACATACAAACTGCTTAAACAGCATCAGTTTCATATGTTTACTGAGCTTCACATCATTAGGTTGGGAGAGAATTCTGAAATCGAAGGTCCCTGTTGCAGAAAGCATTCACTTTAAAGGCAGACTTATTCATCATAAAGGCTACACCAGCCCCTCCTTTCTGTTGGAAATCCATTTTCTTATCCATCAAACCAAAAGCGCTTTCAGTCCATTTTCCTCGTGTAACCAGCACAATTACCATCATTGTGCATAATGCATTATTCAAAATCTAGACTAATTACACATGCAGAGTGTAGTTGTATAATATTCATTATTAGACCTGCTGACATTATACTATTTAGGCTGTATAAAGTTTTTAATGCAAGGTAAAGTATAGAGATGAACAAGAAACAGGAAGTGTCTTTAATCTCCAAAATGACTCAGAACCGTGACTTATGAGGCCAAAGGTGAGGATGCTCAGGCCAAGTGGTTTAAGGACGCAGCCACTTAAGCCACAAATACATTCTATTATCATTATTCTATGCTTTTAGGTGCTTTCTAACTAACATTCCTACCCCGATGGATGCATCGGAGAGCAACTTGGGCTTAATATCTTGCCCAAGGTTATTTGGCATGCAGACTAGGGGGATCGAACCATCAACCACCATTCCTATCAGTAGATGACCTGCTCTACCTCCTAAGCTACAGCTGCTCTGGTTTTGCACAAAGCTGAAAGGCTCTAGAGCTCTGCAATAATACTCACTGTACAGCAAAGACAGGCTAAAATTTCCTTTTCATCAATACCTTTCATGACGTAAACGTAAAAGTTTGTGCTGATATTGCTAACATGACAATTTTAATGGAGGATATTAACAATGGTTGGCATTTATATCAGCATGAGAGACAAAGTGCACTTGAGTCATTGGTTTACAGTTGTTAATAATGGATTGCATTTATATAGCGCTTTTCAGGACCCCTCAAAGCGCTTTACAATTCCACTGTTCATTCACTCTCACATTCACTCACTGGTGGAGGCAGCTACAGTTGTAGCCACAGCTGCCCTGGGACAGACTGACAGAAGCGAGGCTGCCATATCGCGCCATCGGCCCCTCTGGCCATCACCAGTAGGTGGTAGGTGAAGTGTCTTGCCCAAGGACACAATGACCGAGACAGTCCGATTACAAGACGAACACCCAACTCTTGAGCCACGATCGCCCTTTAAATAAAGGAAAATAAAGGAAATACTTCCACCCAACCAACGCTAATCAAAACAGTATTCCTAATGTTTGTCTCCTCTATAGATATCAGTTTTCTCCTCAGAGATTACAAGGTGAGCTAGATGAAATATGTAATCTCCCCAATGACCTGCAGTTTTACCTTTGGGTTTCTTCCTAGTCAGATAAACACGATGGTGCATTCTATTCAGATTAACCAAAGTACCTCAGCTCCCCCCGCACCTGAAAGAGACTGAGCTCTGCAGTCGTCTAGGGGAAACTAATTTCAGCAAGCTCCTTTGACTACGATGACCTGGATGACTGAGAACCTTCACAGACATAATTTCAGCACCCTATCTGTGATTTCTTATGGTCACTATATATAAATAAGGAGCACAGGTACAACTCCACGTATCTGCTCAGACTGCCCTCCATCCCTCCATTTCATACTAATGAACATGAACAATATCACAACCTGAACCCTGACCCTGATAGACGGTGGACCTGCACAGAGTATAGTTCACCTTTCACCAGGTGACGGCTGAAATAGGCTCCAGCCTGAAGATGAGAATTGGAGAACCCGAACTGGGCAACAACTCTCCCAGCAGCTCAGAATAAGGAACAAATTATTACAATTTATTCTGAAGGAGGCAATGCATTTTGTGCCATTAGCCTAGTAAATTTACACACAAAAGTGCATTTACTTTCCTCGCTCAATAAAGTAACGGCAGCTCTAAAACAAATCTTTTTCTTTATAGAAAAACAGACTCACAGATTGTTCTCCGTGCTACTTTGTAGACGGACAAGCGCGGCACTTTAAATCATGATGAGTAACACCCCAGCGCTTCTCACTTTTCTCCATTAGTTTTTGAATGAGTGCCTCTGGTCCACTTGTACCAAATCAAAAGGCCCTGACAAGGACAGCTGCCAGAGGGCTTCGTGTGATTTGCAGCAATGCCATTTCCTTCTGGCACCGAATACTGATTGCAAACCATGACAGAGATTAAGCTACAATTCGTCTTTAAATTACAGTAATTAAACTGTCAGAGCTCAGAGCTGCAATATTTCAACTGTGGAAACATGCAATTCATCAATGCTGCGTTATGAGTTCACTTTAAACATCTTATGGGTGACATCTGGAACAAAACAGGCTTCATTAAAACAACACAAATTTAACGAAACTGTATTGTGAGCACAAGAAAGCCTGAAGCTGCACACACACATACACACACACAATGAATGGTGTGTTTTGAATATTAAGACCAGAATCTCCGGAATCTTTAGGTGAAGAAAAACATCAGTTTAGGTCCTTTTCATTTGTTGTGAACATCTTTACTATCGTGCTTATGGTTTTAAACGTAAACTAGCTTGCATTTATCCACAGCAGCTCTCTTTGTCTAAGAACATCAGCCAAATGTCTGGAGTATAAATATCATAATATCCAAATAAAGCTAGGCCTGCTGTCAGAACACGCTGGAGGAGAATAAGGAGGAGCCCCGAGGCAGCAGCTGGCACACATCTGCTTATGGACCACTTATAAATTATTAAGGAAAATGTCAGTCAGCCAGCTGCTGTTGCAGCTGGTGGGTCAAATGCTCTGGAGCTGCATCCACCATGTCGATACTGGTGGGTGTGACACTACATGTCATACACAGAGTTATATTATCATGCATGAAGTAGTTGCTTGTGTGCCTGTTGTCTGTTCTTCTGATGAACTTTATGTTTGGTAGATGGGAACTAATGGGAACCCAAGGAAGTGCAGAACTGTGCTGTCGACAGAGATGCCATCAGTAACGCGTAACGCGTTACTGTAATCAGATTACTTTTTTTCAAGTAACGAGTAAAGTAAGGGATTACTATTGCAAAAACGGTAATTAGATTACCGTTACTTTCCCGTAGGAACGCTGCGTTACTGCGTTACTAAAACCGTGATATTTTTGCGAGAATGTCTCATGACAGTGACGTAAGCGAGTGCGACATTTGTGGTAACAGCTGTGTGGTTAATATATCGAGTGCAGAGAGAGTATGAGCGTGCAGCGTTTAAAGCGTGGAAGTACTGACCTTACTTTGAGTTTGATTCCGTAAAAAGTGACAAAAACATTAGTGTCCGTTGTGCGTGGGAAGAAAACTTCTTTTTACAGCGAAAAAAACCCCCTAAAGTTCCGAGCAAGCACCGAGTGCGCTATGACGTAATGGGAAATTCACAGAGAAACTCGCGGATTCTTCCACTGACCGCTGCACACACCTGCACCAGGATAAACCTCCGCCTACCCCACTCCTGCTTTACAGGTGAAAATAGAGCAAAAGGACCGCTAGTCTGTGATGTTATTTATTTTCTGCTGTGTTTTACTTTCATCTATTTGAAAGACTGAGTGTAAACACACACAAAAAAAAATTATGTGCTGGAATGTGCAGAAAATAGGTTTAAATATTAAACAAATTTCTTCCAGTCAGAGAATGTTGCATATAATTAAATTTTTGCTTGATGCATAAAGTTAAAAGATTAAAACTAATAAAACAAGTTTTAAAAAAGGACTTTTCCATTTGATTACATTTTGTATGATGATTATGTAGAAAAAGTAGAATTGGGCTGAAAGATCTATCGCTTTATCACCTATTCAGGTTGTAAATCGTGTTTTTAAAAAGTAACTAAGTAATTAATTACTTTTGAAAATAAGTAATCAGTAAAGTAACAGGATTACTTTTTGGGGGAAGTAATCAGTAATTAGTTACTGATTACTTTTTTCAAGTAACTTGACCAACACTGGCTGTCGAAACCATAATCTCAACTCATTCTGACCATGTACAGCATAATACATGGATGACATCACCCATTGGCTTTGAACTCTGCAGCGTGTTGGGCACATGTTGGGTGGAAGGGTGGAGTCCAAAGTTGAAGCATAAGCCAAATCATGCAATGCACAGACACAATTCGGGAAAAGTAATCAACAAAATTTTAGAAAGTCACTCACTAAAACTAAGCACAAAGATTTTGGTGGTCTGAATCACAGTTCAAGTTATAGTTTTACTCAGACAGAGCATCTATTAAAATGATTCTGAAAGCACAAACAGCAAAGACTCAGTGAAGATGTCCAGTTTAATGACTCAGAATGGATGAGGTGAAGATGCTGATTGACTTCAGCTGCCTGTGTCAGGTCAAAGTGGCTGCGTCCCCACCTCTAGTATTCAGATGAGTGAGTTTTAAAATTTAATTACCCCAGACATGTTGTTATGAAGGCATGGCTATCCATAAATGCCAAAACAGTTTGGGTTTTTTGTGGATTTTACTGTATTTTAGTGCTAAAAAATTGACTATTTTAACTCGGGAGTCTTTGGGGATTGGTTATGTTTTGGAGCCAGTCTCAAATGGTGCCTAGAGAAACTCCAGTTTTTGGCACTTTCACGCTGGCTTCATTTTTCATTTCTGACAAAGCCAGTTTTAAACTGTAAATTTGCTCAAATTTCTAACAAACAAACGGCTTAAGTAGGTTAAGGTTATTTATTTAGTGCTTTACAAGACAAGAACCTGTCGCAAAGTGCTTTACAAAGTGGAATCACCCGAAGGCTGGTCTTTATCTTATAATATAAAGTGCCTTGAGGTGACTGTTGTGTTTAGGTGCTATATAAATAAAACTGAATTGAAATTTAATTGAACCTTCCTTAATATTTTGACTCAGGTTTGTTTTCTCCTTTTATGCTTTTCAGTCAGGACAAAGGAGCTTGCAAAGAAAAGCGTCTGGACTTCTTTAAGTTACTTGAAGACGTTTCACCTCTCATCCGAGAAGCTTCTTCAGTTCTAAGGTCAAATGGTGGAGAGTCCCAGATTTAAACCTAGTGGGAGTTTCCCCCCACAGAGGGACAAAAGGACCCCCTGATGATCCTCTAATCGCCTGAGCCAAGGTGTGAAACTGGGTGTGGGTCCCAATCAGCCAGAGTTTCGGGTGAGCTCATTGTGAAACCTGGCCCCACCTTATCATGCGAATTCCTGACGTCAGATGGCGTTAAGTCGTCTGGGGAGGGAACTCAAAACTGGATTATAGATGGCAGAGAGTCGTAAACCACCGCCTCTGTTCAAAGATGGTCGCTCACAGTGGACATAGATGCTTCTTTCACTCCTCTTTCAAACCATCTGTCCTCTCTGTCCAAAATGTGAACATTGGCATCCTCGAAAGATCCTTTTGAGATCCCTTCCCAGACGCCTTAACACCCACTCACATCCTGGGCCATCTGACCTCAGGAATTCGCATGATAAGGTGGGGCCAGGTTTCACAATGAACTCACCCGAAACCCTGGCTGATTGGGACCCACACCCAGTTTCACACCTTGGCTCAGGCGATTAGAGGATCATCAGGGGGTCCTTTTGTCCCTCTGTGGGGGGAAACTCCCACTAGGTTTATATCTGGGACTCTCCACCATTTGACCTTAGAACTGAAGAAGCTTCTCGGATGAGAGGTGAAACGTCTTCAAGTAACTTAAAGAAGTCCAGACGCTTTTCTTTGCAAGCTCCTTTGACTACGATGACCTGGATGACTGAGAACCTTCACAGACATATTTTTCAGTCAGGAGTTTGCATGTTCTGTCTGTGTGGGTATTCCGGCTTCCTCCCACAGTCAAAGACATGCAGTTAGTGGGATTAGGTTAACTGGAGATTCCAAATTGCCTATAGGTGTGAATGGTTCTCTGTCTCTCTGCGTTAGCCCTCCTCCAGAGTGGGAGTCATGCAAGTGACAGAAAATTTAAGAAACAGTGAATGGAGAAAAAATAAAACCAAAGACTGTAATCGACAGTCTAATGTCTGAGAAACCTGCACAGACTGCACTTTGAAACCCATTATTTTCAACGGTTTGCACCACACAACAACAGTCTGTTGCTCCACAAGGCACAAGTGCAGCTAGGGAGCTCTTTTGGGAACTGCGGTCAAAAGTTCAACAAAACAAAATTTTTGACAGACGTGACAGCCGCCTACACAGGGAATATAACAGACATCCAGCTGACAGCAGTACAGGAAGAAAGGTTTGCATGACTTGATAGCATGAGTCTGAATTAAGTCATACAGCACAAGGTTAAAGAAAAACACTTACAGAAACAGTTTTCTGTCCAAGTAGACACATCAGATGTGTGTTGTAGGTCGGCAGTGTGTGCAAACGCAGCTATTTGTTCTGTGTTCCTCCCGCAAGTGCTACAGATCTATTAAAGCTTTTGAGGTAGAGTTGCAAAAAAAAAAATCAATCAATATTTCATTGAAGGTTCTGAAATCGTCACCTTTTTTGCACAGTTCCACATATTGTGCTGAGCCCAGCAGCCCTGTGAGAGCTGATAAACTTGGCTGCAATATAGAAGCAAAGTAGAATATTTGTTTCTTTAATATTAAACACTACAAAAAAAACCCCACACAAACTGTTCTTAGTCTAGTAATTTATTGATTTGGTTGTCATTTCACTGAGGATCAGTTTTTCAGTGGGATTGGTCGTTGGGTATTCCTTACACACTGTATAGCCTTAATCTATTACAATTTATTACCACTTGCAGACTTGTTTAATGGAGCAGTGTCTTATAATCACCAGGAACAGCATGTGAAACACAGGACCAGTGAAACTACACTGATCAAACATGAAGCACATTTTATGTAGTGTTTTCTCATCTCATCTCATTACTTAACTCCAGGCCTCAAGGGCCGGTGTCCTGCAGGTTTTAGACGTGTCCTTGACCCAACACAGCTGATTTAAATGGCTGAATTACCTCCTCAACATGTTTTGAAGTTCTCCAGAGGCCTGGTAATGAACTAATCATTTGAATCAGGTGTGTTGACCCAGGGTGAGATCTAAAACCTGCAGGACACCGGCCCTCGAGGCCTGGAGTTGCCCATCCCTGCTCTATATTATCCTCCTCGCCCAACGACCAGAGCAATAAATGCTTGCTGTAAGTACAGAATCAGAAAGTCCTATAGTTTGTCACTTTTGTCCAAGCACTCTTCTTTTTTTCTGGGTCCATTGAAAAAGAAGTTGAATCATACAGCTCTAGCTACCTTCTTCATTTCTTAGCATCTGGAGAGCCCACGATTTACCCGGTGAGTCACAGCTGACAGGCTTTCACAACATTGTATGAAGCGATTTTTTTTTTTACGTTATTTTCATTTTTTGTTTGCTTTTTTCTTTCTTTTCTTCATTTATCACAAAGAAAATTGGAGCATATCATATTAAAACATACCATTTCATAACCGTGCTAGAAAAATGGAATAAAAAAATGCACCTCTTCATTTAAAAAAGTGTAAATTACTTCGACATCTATCAAATGATTTGCCACTGACAAAGACGAGTGCTGGAGGAAATTTGCTTTAGAAAGTAGAAAACACCTCATGACACAAAATGATGTTATTGGCAAGTAAAAATACTTAATCTGCCAAAACGTTCCCCATCAGTGTTGTTTGGATCAATATTACTGCTGCAGATCTTTAAGACTGAGTCTAAATGCTGTTTAAACTACAGTAATGTATCATATTCTACAAGATCACATATGTGTCTGTACTGTGAGGACCACATTTTTAATGCTCTTTAAGAGCTCGGAATATATGAAAATATATTATAAAAATGCTTGAACGTGTTATCTGACAGTATCTACAGAGGGATTGAAGATATTAATGAAAAATTTAGGTAGTGTACTAGAAAACCAGCTGAACACAGTCGTTTCCTACTGTGTGAGAGACATCATCATCAGAGACAGTGGCTGTATCCCAATTCAGGGTCTGCAGCCTTAAAGGCCGCATTTTAAGGCCGATTACGTCACCGCGACACGACGAAGGTTGTCCCAATTCGAAGGCTGCTCGAAATGCAGCCCTCAAATGCGTCCTTCATTTCCCTGAATTTTAAGGACGTGGCGGTGTAGACTTCGTGGCCCAACATATCCCAGAATGCATAGCGCGGCGGTAGGTGTGGATAATTTTGCCGAAAAAAAAACGGCGGATGAGGGGCGTCCGAAGAGTTAACTTTAAGTAAGTACTGAATCACTTATCTATGTGCAAATGTTTAATAACGAAGATCATTAAAACATTACTGTTGGCCACATGTCGGCAAAGTTATGTGACATTAGTGACGTTTGTACTAACTTGGTTTTAAAGCCTTTACTTTAAAATATACGCCGTTCAATAGCTGAGCTTAATCAGAGAATGATCAAAGCTCATGTAGAAACAAACAAACAAACGAACAAAAGTTTTTCTCCTTCATTTCTGTCAAACAAAGCTTTATGAAACATTTCCAGCTGTTAGACGTCCCATTTCACAAGCCTCGCACTTCCGGCCTTAGCGGTCTTTGAGTACGCGGCCCTTGAGGATCGTTGAAGCTGCGTACTTTAAGGCTGCAGACCCTGAATTGGGATACAGCCAGTGAGAGATATCATTACCACTTTTATTTGCTGCCATGTCCATTTTTAAGATTTGACAAACTTGAATATCACAGTGCAAAGATATCGCTTTGTGTTCATTGTAGGCGCACACCATTAGGCTGGGAATCAACCGTGTACGTTTTACATGTTAACAGGTTAAAACAGCCAGCCAGGGTAGTGCAGCCAAACACGCTGTTGCTCGTTTCTTGATCGACAAAATCATATTTAACTTAAAATCAGATTGTTCTGTGTAATTCAGAGCGCACCAAGTAGACTTGAGCTTTTGCAAAATACAACCGAGACTGCTACATGCTTTTCATCTGATCACAAAGGAAAAATTCTGCTACTCATGTTGAGGAAGTGATGAGGAAGCTCAAGCAATCAGTGTCTCATTTAGCAGCCGGCTGAAGACTGCACACGCAACATTTTTACCAGTCCTTGACTATGCAGATGTAATTTACATGCATGATGCTGCTGGTGTACTTTAGCCCCTTGATGCTGTTTTTTTTTAGATTTATTGCTGATGACAATTCCAGCACCCATCACCCATGAGAACACGGAGAACATCAATGTCTCCCCCTCACCCCCCATTTAAAATCAGTTCTTGATAAATTTCCATGTAATTTATCATCATGTTCAAGCCTTAGCAAAGTGACGTATGTTCACAAGAATGCATTACCTTTGATATCAATCTAAGACTACAGAACAGGAAAAATCTGTGTTCTCCTATTGAGCAGCTCACAGGGAGAACAGGCTTAGAACTCTTAGGTTAGACGACTGTGTTATCCTAGAACAGTTTAAGCTTTCATTGGCTGATGTTTTGTATAACAAATGCTTACGAGGCTCAATGTTTGTGTACATGTGTGCATATCTATACATTTTATAGTTTTTCCACCTGACTAAATAAAGGTAGGTATCCATGTGTCCACTCATACATCTTGACAGTGAATTATAGACCCTTTTACACTACCAACACCATCACACTGCATGTGTCAAGGTCCTGCTTGGAACTACCCACGGAGGATTAAATTGCATCTGTAGTGGTTGTTGCCTCTATAAATTGACTGAATTGATGTTTTCAAGGTAAAACTTTACAGAATTAAAGTATGTAGCCTGTGCTACACGAAAAAGCTAGAAAATGCCACTCAATGATGAGTTGCTATTAAGAAACAAATAGGTTTTTAATCAGTGCCTCTCAAAAAAATGACTGATGCAGCTGATTAGGACTGATTGTGTTTATGGAAGCAGTGTTATTTGGTTATAGTTAAAGAACCATGTCTGCAAAAAATGAAAGAAAAAAATTAGAGATGACTCCTAGTAGGAGGCTGATTGACAAATGTGGTTTCACATTAACCCTTTAAGACCTACCATAGAACCAAGTCCGCCAGAACTTATATTATATTCTTACATGCTGTAATGCCATTTTTGGGAGCATTTCAAGTTGCTATACATCAATACAACCATTACAGCCTAGATTGTAATAATATGTATGAATTAAGTGCATAGTGATTACATAAATTGCAAAAAAGTGCAATAAACTACAAAAAAATTGAAAATCGTTTTTGTTTTTTTTAACATATATTTCTAGCTAGAGAAATTTAAGAGGCTTATCCCTCAAAACTGTAAATACAAAAAAGTTGCACAAAATAGTTTCCCACCACAGGAAATTTATTTTGAGTGTCTTCATAGTTTGATTTTTGAAATTCACCAATTTTTATACACTGCAGGAAAAACGAAAATAAATATTATAATGCAAATTTGCAAAAAAGCAGCATATGCATCAAAATAAACTATTTCCAGCAGTGCAATATGAGTCCTAAGCATCCCAGAAACCACACAGAAAGTCATAAAGTCAAAGATAACTTTTAAAAACACCAGTATAGGCTCATTGAGGCCCAGACGGTAAAAAAACTACATTTCCGCGAAAATGACGTCACTTCCGGCTTTGGGCAGGTAATGGCGGACATGCGATACTTCGCGCTGACGTCTAATCCAATGTAGGAAGTGTTATGAACAGCTGATCGGATCGGCAAAGCGTGTTTCTGGAATATTATGTTTTTGTTGCTGCAAGTGCTTTTTATGCAGTTTTTGCAAAGATATATGTGGAAGGAAACTGTGACCGAGGACAAGCTGATGGCATAAGATGTAAGTACAACTCCTCTGGTTTCATATGCAAAAAAATTTATTGCGCTAGCTTACGTGGTTGCAGAGCTACCGGGATTTAAAAATAGTTACGCAA
This sequence comes from Neolamprologus multifasciatus, assembly GCF_963576455.1. Lineage (NCBI taxonomy): Eukaryota > Metazoa > Chordata > Actinopteri > Cichliformes > Cichlidae > Neolamprologus > Neolamprologus multifasciatus. Next base: position 29,283,148 of record NC_140448.1, on the reverse strand, counting down.
AACAGAGCGTGCCCACTGACAGGTTTTAAAGGGTTAATGAAGGAGCATGATAACAGCACAAAACACTCACTACAACTAAACAAAATGGCTTTCTTTTATACTCTACCTTTTCAGGTGAGCATGTGGAATAGCCCAAGTATGGGGGTTAACTAATCAAAATGACAACATAACCCTCCACACAAACAAACATACAATAACACTAAAGCACATAACAAACATATACATATTTCCAACACGTACTATAAACAAACTAATAACATAAGCTTCACCTATTACTATATAAATTAAAACCCTCTTTATCCACACTCCCTAACCTGGCACACTGGTCTGCTCCAAGAGCTCTTAAACAGGTGATTGAGCTGCTTTCACTCTCTTGCTCCACATCCTGCAAGAAGCAACCAGGACAGGTGAGTACTATATAAGTTCTCCTTTCACATATATTTAGTTTATTGACAAATGATTAACTGCAAACAGCTCTAACTCTGGCTCTTCTCTGACACAGGTAGGATGGCCAGTCCCCCTGTCTCTTCACCTTCACAAGCTGTAAATTTAATCGTATGTCAAATAAACCCAATAAAAGACTCCATAAGAACTAATGTGTTTTTCTTTATTACCCTATTTTAAATTCCTAATCCAACAATTAATCACTAACAATACCAACCAGGTAATGGAACCCCTGGTCTCCATTACAGACAGATTGCCAATAGTTTTGTTTTGCTGGTGAAGGCAGTCTTGGTCAGCAATGCTGACAAGTGTTGACAATAATAATAATGCAGCTGAATTTTTTTTTCTCCATTTCACAGAAAACAAATGAAAAAAACAGATTTAAAGTTGAGCTTTACTGCTGTGTAGAGAAGCAAAGGTAATGCAGGGTAATAAAACGTTGATATTTTCAATAATGATTTGTGTTGTATAGGAAGACAAGCCATTCGGTGAAGTTGCATAAAACTCTGATTCATCAGACGTGGGGATATGTGTATAGACAGCTGTAAAATCTTCCATTATTTGTTTATTGAATGAAAGAAAACCCCTGATTTGACTGATCTCTGCCACAGTTTGACACTACAGGCTGTCGCCACCAACAACTGCAGCACAGACAGCTTCTTCAGCACAGCCAATGGCTTCTTTAAGCACAGACAATTTCACACATGAAAGATTTACACCCAAGCAATGGGAAATCCATCCATCTGAAGCCTTTGAGGTGTAGAGGAAAAAGGGAGAAAAAAAACCCTGAGCCTGTCAGCCTCTGAGGTACGGATGCATGTCTGGTAATACAGATGGTAGCAGCCTTGGAGGTATGGATGGGGAAATGAATGAGAATACAGGTTCAGTGAGCCTCCCAGGAAAGAATAAATTCAAATCCTCCAGCGTTTGGAGGTGCAGATAGTGAGAAAAAGCCTCCAGCTATGCATACAAAAACAAAAAAACATGCCAGTTAGCTACAAACACAACGATGAAAGACAAGTCCACTGGTCAGTACACATTTACTTAGCTATGCTAGTTTCTTTTTATGTAAATACTTTGGTTCTTTTAGGTGTAATGCATCGTTCAAAACTATACACTGCTCAAAAAATAAAGAAACACTAAATTAGATTAAATTTTAGTGGGAACAAAGATCATGCTGATATCTACACTGATATGGACTGGGTCATGGGTTAGGAATAAAAGGATGCCACTCAGCCTTCTGTAGGTTGATGACTTTCACTTCCATCAAAGATATCTGGAAAATAAATGTCAAGAAAATTAAGTGCAGGAAGTATAAATGGTACTCTGTAGTTTGCATTCATTCCATTACCTAATGGCATTATGTGTGTCATTGCCTAACCTAGAGAGGTCTGTGCGACCCTCCATAGAAATGCCTCCCAGACCATCCTTGAAACACAACAACCCTGTCAAGCTTAACAGTGTTAGAGGCGGCATAACAATCCTCACAGATTCTCCGGACTCTTTCACCTTTGTCACATGTGCTCAGCGTGAAGCTGCTTTCGTGAAAAGCACAGGGCACCAATGGTGGACCTGCTAAGTCTGGTATTCTATGGCAAATGCCAGTTAGCCTCCACAGTGCTGGACAGTGAGCACGAGGCCCACTGGAAGATGTCGGGCCCTCAGGCCACCCTCATTAAGTCTGATTGTTTAATCAAACACATTCATATCAGTGGCCCGCTTTTGGTCATTTTGTAGCTCTGGCAGTGTTCATCCCATCCTCCTTGCACAAAGAAGCAAATGCAGGTCCTGGTGATGGGTTAAGGACAATCTACAGCTTTGCTCTCCTAGAGTAACTGTCTATCTCCTGGATTCTCCTCCATGTTCTTGACACTGTGCTGGGAGACACTGCAAGCTTTCTGGCGATGAAATATTTTGATGGCCCATCAAGAACCAATGAGTGATGATGTCACAGTGATTATGTTCACATTTTATTTGCAACCTGTGCTTCACCCTTGTGTTAAAGCAGGAAGATGATGCGTTCTGATGGTTCAAATACACTCTGTCACTGCAGGAGGCACATTGTAACACCAAACACGACATTTAAACAACTCTTACTGTGGGAGTTTTAACAGCTTTGCAAAAGTAGCAAATATACTCTAAGTGGCTTCCTGAAGAAATCCATTAAAATAAAAAATCTCACCATCAGTAGCTCATTAAGTTTCAAAATTGCTCAATCACAGAATGGAGGCGCATAACAATTCTAATTTTCATTTTCTTTGATTTAAAGAGAAATGGTTACACAGAATAAAATCACAGATTCCTGGAAATACACCATTACATTTCCTCCTTACAACCACAGGACAGGATTGCTCTATGTGAAGTTTTGTTGCCAACACACACACACACACAGTGTAAAATTTATTTCACTCATGTATATACAGCTTCTTACAACTGCTCCCTTATTCACAATGGGTCACCACCGGGGATGGATCTGTGTGTTTGATCTGGCAGATTTTTAATATCATTCCTGACAACGCTCACAGGGATTTGTCGCTCTTCCTGGTCTCAAAACAGGGATTTTCCCCTCACTTAACCCCTACACTATGGAACCACGACAAAGGGGAAATTAATTTGCACCAACTTGCAGCACATACTGAATGACAACATCTATAATTACAGAGCGCCTGCTGTCTGAATTCAGTCATGTTAGACAACCCGAGACATCCTGAAGGATCACTGATCCTTCTGTGTTCCTGCACTAGAATAAAAACAATTATACCATCAGAACTAAAGGAGAGTCTGCTTAAACTGTGGAATGTGTGGGGAGGAAACAAAGACATTAAAACGCTGAGTTCTGGGTGAGGGAAAACTTTGCTAGCTTGCATTAAGGTCAGGTAAGATAAGAGTCTGCATGGAACTGGTACTGCTTTCAAGAAAATATTTAGAAAAGTAATCTGAAATGAGTTTAGGATTAGGAAAAGCATTTTAGGCCAACCCCAACAATACCAAATGGAGGACTTGTCACAGAACCTTGGCTGTTGTCTCTGAAACCACCATGTGATGAGATCATAACTGCATACCCCACACTGTCACACTACTAAATTAAGAGGGGAGAAAATGGAACAACACACATACGCACATAAATATAAAATATTTTTCTATTTAGACCAAAGTCATTTACAGTTAGATGAGGCTAAATTAATTTACTCACAGTTAATTATGTTGGAGTTTCTTTTACTGTAGCATTTTCAGTCTTTTTTCTGATTTCTGCGGTTTACAAAGAGCTGTATGTCTGTGAAGGTTCTCAGTCATCCAGGTCATCGTAGTCAAAGGAGCTTGCAAAGAAAAGCGTCTGGACTTCTTTAAGTTGCTTGAAGACGTTTCACCTCTCATCTGAGAAGCTTCTTCAGTTCTAAGGTCAAACTCTGGCTGATTGGGACCCACACCCAGTTTCACACCTTGGCTCAGGCGATTAGAGGATCATCAGGGGGTCCTTTTGTCCCTCTGTGGGGGGATACTCCCACTAGGTTTATATCTGGGACTCTCCACCATTTGACCTTAGAACTGAAGAAGCTTCTCGGATGAAGGTGAAACGTCTTCAAGTAACTTAAAGAAGTCCAGACGCTTTTCTTTGCAAGCTCCTTTGATTTACAAAGAGCTGTTGCATGTCATATTAAATACCTTTCGGTCATTTTGTGTGTTGGGGAGTGGTTTGTTTTGTTTGTTTTGTTTTTTAAGATATGTAAAAGGCCCAAGTGTTTGGTAATCCTTCACAGCCTTCTCAGCGGTCACAGCTTAAGCAGTGGATCAGGAGATTTAGAGACGTGTCTGCAGAAGTTAATAGTTTGCAGCAGCTCAGTCAGAACTGCTATAGCTCTAAAATGCTCTAAAATGGTATTTCCACCTGTGGTCATTTCAATTTGCTGTGTGTGAATATGCAGAAAAAGAGTAGCTATGTTAGCACACATAGCACTGATCATGTTTGATTATTAAGAGGTGGTTAGGGTCTGATGCAAAGCAGTTTGCATTTTAACAGTTACTGTGAGCTTGCTAAAGCAGCTTAAATGGAGGACATACACGACAGACATGTGATGGAAGGATAACACCAGTTTTTGTCCACACAACTGCACAGAGTTCTATCAAAACTTTCTTTTTCACACGTCACCTCTGACACTCATCCCCACCAAATCCACCCTTCCTGTTGCTCTCATCATGTCTCTTGTGCACTCACCGTTTCTTTGGATATATGCAGGTATTTAAATTCCTCCACTCCTTGCATGTTGACCTTACATCTGTCTTGGTCTCATTCACACACATTTATGACTTTAATTCCTCTTCTCTCCAGACAACACGTTCTCACTCCCAAAGCGTAACATTTTACGCTAGGTGACAAATCGTCAACACATTACGTTTTCGGCTACCCACCACGTTCCTAAATGACGACCTCGGAAAAATGAGGAAATATGAGAACCGTATGGACTCAATCTACACATGTTCTCTCTTTTTTTTCAAATCACTTAGAAACACGCTATTTAACATCATTAAAGTCCTGGTTAAGGTCAGGAGAAAGGTTATGGTTAGGGCTAGGGATAAGGTTAGGTTTAGGGCTGGAATACAGGGCTGGAACGTCTATTACCGCGGGAGCGTCATTGCACTGGATTTCGCCCATAACCCGCCGCGTACCATAAGAACGCCGAAGGTCTCCTTTCGTGTTCCTCAGGAACGCCGCGGGACGTGACAAAACGTCGGCATGTTACGCCTCGGGAGTGAGAACGGGCTGCAACAGACCATACCTCCACCTCTCCAGGCTTGGTTCCACATGCTCCCTACAGATCATAAGGTCATCTGTAAACACCAGAGTCCACAGAGACTCCTGCCTGGCCTTATTAGTCAACAGGTCACCTCACCACTGTTTCACTGTCCTCATTCATGGAGGACTGCTTTTTGCACAACCAGCAGATACCAATCCTGCAAAACTGATGGGTTAAGGATATTATACAGCCCTGTCCAGCTCTCCCAGCACCAGCAGAGAAGTACCACACATCCATTCTTCTCTGCCACTCCCGACTTCCTCATACAGTACACAGCTCCTCTCTTGGTCCCCTATCATATGCTGTCTCTAGATCAGGGGTGGGCAACACCAGGCCTCGAGGGCCAGCGTCCTGCAGGTTTTAGATGTGTCCTTGATCCAACACAGCTGATTTAAATGGCTGAATTACCTCCTCAACATGTCCTGAAGTTCTCCAGAAGCCTGGTAACAAACTAATCATGTGATTCAGGTGTGTTGACCCAAGGTGAGATCTAAAACCTGCAGGACACCGGCCCTTGAGGCTTGGAATTACCCACCCCTGCTCTAGCTCCACAAAGATATAGTGACAGCACCTTTGACTTTCTCTATACTTCTCCATCAACACTCTCAAAGGAAACATCACCCCTGTTGTGCTCTTTCTTGGCATGAAGACACACTGCTGCTCACTCATTGTCACCTCTCTCCTTAACCTAGTTTCAAGAACTCTTTCCTATAGTTTCACAGTATGAAGAACCACTGATTCTGTTTTGCAGTGTTTTTTAATTTATTTTGATTCCTTTTTGTGTGAGAAAGTTCCATGACACTGACAGTTTCCTGTGTTGCCTTTCATTTAATTTTCAGTGAAACATGAGAAATCGCTCACTATCAGACAGGCAGAGCTATCAGTTCCTTAACAACATGTAGGATTCCTATGATATTCTCATGCATGGTTGATTAGTTGCTTTTCTAAACACAAACAGGCATCTCACAAAGAAAGGTCTTTAACTACTAAAGATATATTGGTGTAAAACTATCATGCACTTTGATCATTTTATGCAACTCGTTAGACTTTATTTTATTCTGTTACATGATTTGCAACACTCCTGTGTGACTTCACCAAGTAAGCAACACACAGTTCACCTTTACAGAAAATATCTTTGTGCTCTTCAGACAACAATGTTTGTGATTAACAATAGTTCTCTGTAGCACAGGATTCTGCATTATTCTGGTGGTATTTCTGTCAGGCTCTGGATCTCAAACCTTAACTAGAAACGTCTGTTACTCCTGAAATACACAAACAATATTTCTCACCATTTCTTGTGTCTGAGTCAGCTCCTCAGATTAAACCTGTGTCCCAAAACGTCGGCTGCATCCTCCGGAGGCCGCATTACGTCACAGCCAGGCAACGAAGGCTGTCCCAATTCGTCGACTCCATCAAATGTGGCCGACAAATGCATCCTTCATTTCCCCGAATTTGAAGGATGGGTCGGGTGTATCCTTCGTGGCCCACCATATCCCAGAAAACATAGCGCGGCCCTGCCAACAATGGCGGCCGCTACTAAGTTTTAAAATTACTCTTATTAATCTTTCTGGGCCACAAAATAAACTTTTAATATATTTTCAGGCGAGAAAGTAGCTGTGTAAACATCAAATATCTGCTCGGTTTATCAAGACATCGCATACTTGCAAAAGTGTGCCGACGTTTTCGGAGACGTCTGTTACCCACCAGCTCGATAGCAAGCCGGGGGGTTCAATGGTCACTCCAGCCGGCAAGAGCAGCGGACTCCCGGCTTCATCGTTTTCAGACCCCCGCTCTTTCGCTACTCAGGTTAAACATGATATATAAGTCACTCGGGTAACTTAAAAATGTAATTGTTTGCCTTTTTTCTGTGTTTTATTTGTTCCGGAGTAAATCGGTTTGGCTGAGATTAAAGTTATTAGATTATTAGATTAAATAAAACTTTATTAATCCCCCGGGTGGGTTCCTCCGGGATTTTCACACAGCTGAATAAACGTCAAACAGAAAACTGATTAAACAGAAATGTGAGACGGTCGAGAATTTACGCCAGTGTCCTGCTATATTTTAGATAGCAAGGAGCAGACGGCAGAGTTTATTAAACTCCACCGACACAGCGGTGACGCTAATCTGAAGGCTAGACCGTCCAATTTCACAGCCTCGCACTTCCGGCCTTCTCGGTCTTTGAAGGACCCGGCCCACGTAGACCGCGAAGGCCGGGACCTCTGAAGGATGCAGCCGACGTTTTGGGACACAGCTTGCGTGTCCAACTGTCCGTGTTTCATTAACGTTACTTCTAGTTTTACTTTGCTAGTTGTCTTCTGTGTCCTGTATTTATTTATTTTACTTACTCCATTGTGATTGTGTGCATCTCATTTTCTCCCAGCTGTCTCTAATCCCCATGTGAGTATAATCTGTATGTATAAAGTGTTCCTGCTTACTTCCCCATTTGCTTTGGAATTTTTGTACTCTCTGCTTTTGACCTTCATGGTTAGGTTTGGTGATATTATAGGATATTGAATGTAAATATAACCAAGTTTTGCATTTTAACGTCAGTGCCCTCAGCATCTTACCTGACACAGTATTTACAGCAGCTCTGCCAAATGGTTTCTTTGTTCCCAAACCATAATAAAATGATCTGCCAGTTTTTCCAAAACATAATTACTGATTAACACTATAGTTTCTCATCCCGCCCTTCTTTGTTTAGCTCTATAAGAGAGTTTGAGTGGATAAAAGAGGGGGAAACTACATGGAGCTCAATGTTGAACAGAAATATTTATTAAACCTGCAGAATACAAATTCCACTTTAGGAAAAAGTTTTAAAGGAGATATATTTGGACTAATGCAGGTTAATAATGGCATATTTCTCATAACTGGGCTGTTCTGAATGTCTGTGAGCCACTATGTTTTAAACACTTGATTTTTGAAATATTTACACTTTTCTTTTTAGTAATTTTTATTTACGCATCCTAACTCTGAGTCCTTGGCTTCTCATCTTTTTGAGAGCTCCAAACTAATTTTTATTCAAAACTATGTAATGCTGTAAAAGGTGCCATTTAAATGAAAATCACTAGACGTAAGTGTCTATTGAAATCAGTGTGGCCCTCACTATTTTGTTAGCAAATACTTTAAGAAATTTACTGTTGTGAATACGAAGTAAATTAAAATTGAAGCTCCTTCAAAAAAAGACTTAATGATTTCCTGCTTCACATGCAATCAAACTACGAAAAATACATGACCGGCTCCACAGATTAACCCTCTCAAGGCAGGCGTTGCAGATTTGCAACAGTTAAAAGCTAACAACCTGATTACACCACATACATATTTTATGAGTTTTTTTTACTCAGAAGTACCACTGCAGGTATTCTTTTGTGCATTAGCAACAAAAACTTAATTTGAGCCTGAGAGGGTTAAAAAAATTTGGATCCTGCAAGGATTGTGACTAAAATGGTTGTAGGATTTGTTGGATCATAGTTTAATGGTCATTAGCTGCTGGACAGTTTTCTGATTACAAAGCAAAGAAAGTTAATGTGCCCTTAATGCAAAATCTGTACTGAAATATATATCCATTTCAGGGTCTTGTCAGGCGCTCAAAATATCTGAGAAATAATATTTTATTTTCCCAAAGTGCAAAAAGATCCAAATGTCTTATTTGATTTGAAAGCCTAAATTTTACACCGTACCCTGTGTCCCAGCGGTGACGCTGCATAACAACATTCACAATCAAAGTTGGAGCGAGTCTGACGAGCTCCAACACCATGCAAAACAACCTAATTATGAAAAATGGATAGTTGTTTCAGGATGCCTAAATGGGTTGGGCATACAAATACAAAACTGAGGAATACAAGAGTTGAGACGATGTTAACAAATTATACTAAAGTTTGTGCCTTATAAAAACTAACACAGGAACCACAGAGGACCTAAGGTGCCTCGAGAAATTAGCTGCACCACATTTTTCATAAGTGAAGACTATGCTTGTGGCCATGCACATGATGACTGAACAATCTTAGTCAGGCTGCCTTTATTGAAATGGTCTTGCACTTCTGGCCTGAGTGTAATAAGTCCATGTTTTGGGGTCATGGATTTGACACATTTTGTGAATGGGGGTTGTATGCTTGTGGCACTCTTTTGAGGATGCCAATGTTCACATTTTGGACAGAGAGGACAGATGGTTTGAAAGAGGAGTGAAAGAAGCATCTATGTCCACTGTGAGCGACCATCTTTGAACAGAGGCGGTGGTTTACGACACCAACTCTCCGCCATCTATAATCCAGTTTTGAGTTCCCTCCCCAGACGCCTTAACGCCCACTCACATCCTGGGTCATCTGACCTCAGGAATTCGCATGATAAGGTGGGGCCAGGTTTCATAATGAACTCACCCGAAACTCTGGCTGATTGGGACACACCCAGTTTCACACCTTGGCTCAGGCGATTAGAGGATCATCAGGGGTCTTTTTGTCCCTCTGTGGGGGGAAACTCCCACTAGGTTTATATCTGGGACTCCCCACCATTTGACCTTAGAACTGAAGAAGCTTCTCGGATGAAGGTGAAACGTCTTCAAGTAACTTAAAGAAGTCCAGACGCTTTTCTTTGCAAGCTCCTTTGACTACGATGACCTGGATGACTGAGAACCTTCACAGACATATTGTGGCAAAGTTTGAATCTCTGTTAAAAATTAAATATTAAAAAAACATGTTCTTATAAGAGTTTTATTTTATGTATAGAATTAAAAAACAATGATATATGTCTTACTTCTTTAAAAAAAAGAAGAAGAAGAAGAACCAAGGAGAAGAGACGACAGATTTACTGTGTACCACAAAACGCCACTCTTCACCTGTGTTGTTCCAAGTGTGTCTTTCTGTTCTGAAACTTGGTCTTAAAGTGGGATTTGTGTTTTGTAGATCTAATAAATGTTTCTAATTTCAGAGGTGAGTGGATGATAGAGGAGGAAACTACACAGCTCTCATAAACCCACTTTCAGTGAGCGACAGAGAGAGAGACTACGACGTTGCACGGGCCGATGCTGTTCAGTGCAGTTCATTATGACGCTTGGATAATTTACTCAGAAAACATGATCCTGAATTTGCTTCTATGATTCATGGTTTCAATAAGAAGAAATGCATTTCTAGGAACATCAAGTGCTGAGGAACAAACCTGTTAATCACAAATCGCTTTGACTGACGGGTACGGAGCTGTTTTCAGTGAAGATGAAGCGTGCATGCTCATCCTTTCAAGAGTGTTAGATATTTTAAGCTTCTTTATCCAAAAGCCTCAAGTACAGAAAAGTACAAATGATCTCTTCTTCAGTGTACTGTGAATATTGCACAAAACAAATATTCAAAAACACAGCAAAATGCTGCAAAATGTTTTCACATTTTTTTAATTGAAAATTACACAAAAGACAAAGAGGACAGAGTCAGTGTGTCTTTTTTAAAGAGGTTCCACACAAAACGAAGCAGCTAAATAAAAGTACAGCTAAATGGAACCAGTAGTTCTGAGTACACAGAAAAAAAGATTCACAATAGATTCAGAAACTGAAATTGTGGATTTTGCTCAGTTAAAGAGGAAACATGCTTCCTATCTTGTTATCAGCTCACAGTTCGTTAGGACACCTTAGTGCACTTATATCTGCGATGGCTCCAATAATAGTGAAAGTCTGACTAGGATTTTAATATCTGCTTCTCTTTTATTCTAATTACAAGCTGCTTAAACTGTACTTCAGCTGTATGGTTATTGAAATGTCAGCTTAAAAAACAAAAGATAAGCAAAGGTATAAAAATGAATGTAGGCCTGTGAAATTAAAGTCTCGTTATCTCATGATAAAAGGCCTGTGTGGCAGTGGCAATGCTCTTGTTCGGAGTCCACATCTCTATCGCAGTTACCCTCACCCATGCGTGTGCGATTGTATAGAACCATCTAAGAGTAAACTTAGGCATTAGACACTGTGTATCACTCCTCCTGTTTTCCACCTGGAGACATTGTTTTATTTGCAATCTGCCTTTGGTGGCTTTTTGGCAGCAACTGTGATATTCAGCAGTCGCCTCATTGTTTTGACACATGTTATGGCCCGTCTAGGGGTGGCCAGACCATAACATAAGGGTGATCCATCCCCCTCTGAGCCAAAGCAGCACATCACACAACGAGTACAATGTTGATGGTGATTTGAGAAAAGGATAATCAAATAAAAAGGCAGTCCACCCCTACATGCTCCTGTATAAAGAAACAGCGCTGGACACGTAACACAAAGTCTGCCGGTTGAGGTGAGCTGAGGATGAATGACTGGCCGTCATTGGCAGTGTGATCATATACGTCGTCTCCATGTAGTTAGCCAATCCACACGGTCCGTCCCCTGGATGCACCAATCGCGGAGAGGCACCTGCACACTCAAATTTGCATATCAGACAACATTACGACAACAACGAAACAATCGACTACACCAGTGGTTCCCAAACTTTTTTTTGCTGGGCCCCCCTTGTTTTACAAGAAAAATGTTTGCGCCCCCCCTTCTCGCGCGTGCACACGCACAAACACGTCCTCCAACCACGCACAGCCATATTTTGCTCCATTTCAGTTTATTTCACACCTCAAACATTTAGTAAACAATTAAGCAAATACAAGTAATCTGCACTAAATTACAGGTAGTAATAAAATAAACTACTAACTCTTTTACGCTACGTCCGCACCTACACGGGTATTTGTGAAAACGCAGCTGTTTCATCCACACGGAAACGGCGTTTCGAATCACCGAAAACTGAGATTTTTTTTTAAAACTCATTTTTTGCATTTACGTGTGGACGAGGAATACAGAGTTGGTCACGCAACGTCAAAGGTATGTGTCTTTTTTCACGTCACGCTGTGCGCCACGTTATTGTTTACATGAGATGAATTGCAGAATGGCAGATAGAGACAAAATACTGTTAATCTGACTATCTGCAGGTTTTACACGCTTACATACACACACGCAGTTACTGTCCCTCTATTTACAAAGGCAGAGGCGTCACGATGTGATTATTTTACGTGTAGTTTTTTTTTTCATGTGTAATAATATTCAACATTGCTATAAATACATTTTTCAAAAAATGCCTCTCTGTGCAAAATGGGTTTAAAAACGTAAACAACTGTGGGATACTGTTTGTCTGTGATTTGAACAGCCGAGCGCTGGTCCCGACACAGGGAAAACCAATCCTGCAGGGAAACCTACCTCGGCACTTGTGCAGGTGAAACCAAAGGGAAGATTTGCTTCACCATATTTTCTAGTCTTTGGCTTAGAATGAAGTTGGTTTGGAAACATATTCAGTAATGCTTCATCTCCTGCTTTGCGTTTCTGTGGGCGCCCCGTGCTAGCAGTGTCCAAGTGTTTTGTTTCTCCCCCCCCCCCCCCCCCCTTTTCATTCCGCGCCCCCCCTGCAATGGGTCTGCGCCCCCACTTTGGGAAGGTCTGGACTACACTACACACCAGCTACACAAGACAACACACTAACTACAGACTCCAAACATGCAAAATCTTAACTTATGCAAAGGACAGGAATATGTGTTTGTAATAAGTTGTTTGTAGTAAGCTGGTTTAGTTAAGCTGATCAGCTCAGACTGGCTTTAAATGAAACAAATTAGCCAAATCAACAAAATAGTTGACTCCCTAAAAATGATCTTCAAGACAGACACATAAAAAGTTTCAGTTAAGTCTCAAGTATGCTGCAAACACACCCGTTTGGTGGCCTAATTGTGACCTTACTATAATGACCTGGCATCTGTTTGCATCTTGTGTGACACCTTTTTGGGGATTAGACTTAAAGTTCAAAGCCTAGTGTTTCACCTGCTGTCTTCCTTACTTGTGGTATATTCTGTGTATAAATATATAATTTTTGCTAAACAGCAGCGACTTAAGAATATGCACAATGTGTCACACAGAGAGAGCAGGAAAACAGGGAAACAAGGTAAACTAAGATGTGGAGCAAAACAGGCATTTTCACCCACCAAATTTAGCTGAGGGTGGTTTGCTTGATATGTAAATGGGACTTGCTGTATGAATGTTTCATTGACGCTTGGCTGAGGTAGAGTGTGCGGAGAGGGCCAACCAAGCATGAAATATACATCACTACTTTTATGTGTGTGGGTACTGCAAGCCAAATAAGTGAGATGTTTGCACATTTTTGTGTATTCAGTAACTTGCCATCTATCAAGCATGACCTGCATGGGGTTATTGATATAAATCTTAATACATGGGACTGGACACTCCATAGTTTCTTGGTGTAATGTTGATAAGAACTGCTTAGTGTGCACAGATTAATAAACAGTCAGTGAGAGTTGGTTTGTACTGCAGGAATTATACAAAAGAATTATTCATGCTCTTTGCAGTAGCCACAAGGTCACATGGGTTCTTCTTACAGCTGCTCCTCACGGGGGAGGCCACAATGGTCTGACTCCATCTTACTCCATCCCTCCTCTGTCACATCAGCCCTTCTACCTCCACCATTAAGTGGAAAGCATGCTCTGTTGGGTTGAGATCGGGTGACTGACTTGACCATTGAAGAATTTCCCATTTCTTTGCCTTGAGAAACTCCTTGGTTGCTTTTGAGAAATTCTTTGGGTCATTATGTATTAATACTGTGAAGTTCTGCCCAGCTAGTTCTGCAGGATTAGTATCTGAGCAGACAATAGCCATCCACACTCTACAGAAGTCTTCCTGCTACTTCTATCAAACACTACTGACCCACTTGTACATACTAATGCTGTAACATTGCTTCCACCATGTCTGACAGATGATGTGGTGTGTTTTGGATCATGTGCCAGCTTTGTGCGCAGACTTTATTCAGTTTTAAAAGTTGCCTCAAGGTGCTTTAGAGTTTAAAGTAAAGACTTTATAATAATACAAAGAACACAGAGAAAACCCCAACAATCATATGAACCCCTATGAGTAAGCACTTTGGCAACAGTGGGAAGGAAAAACTTCCTTTTAACAGGAACAAAACTGTGACCTCGGATGGGGTCACTGCAGTTTATCTTGTCTAGTTTGCACCTTGCTGTAAACTCTTTATTCACATTCATGAAGGAATCTCTTGATTGGAGACTTTGACAAGATAAACCTGCTTTCTCAGGAGTGTTCTTCACTCGGTTAGATGTTGTGAAATCATTTTTCGTAAGCAATGAAAATAATTCTGTTGCTGTAAAGCCGAGCATTATTCGTTTGGCCACTCCTAAAGTTTTTGCTCTTTCTGATAGATTTTTGTTGTTGTTCTTCGAGCCTAATGGTTTCCTCTCTCACTTGCACCAACATCTCTTTGAGCTTCATCTTTAAAATTACAGTGGAAAGCAGATTTATAGTGTGTCTGCTCCATTTGTCACAAAATAAGAAAATGGCCTTCACCTGACCATGAAGCTGCTTTATGTGTACTGAGGTGTTCATGGTTTATTTCTACTTCTGTACCAACGAACTTCTCTAAAGGAATTGTGTGTTTTTTGTTTGTTTTTTAAAAAACCCTATTAGGTGTATATATTTAGATGATATTAAATATTACTAAGTAATAATATTTTATAAATCTTCAGCCATGATATAATGCAGAAAGTTGAAGACTTCAGGGAAGAATCCAGCGAGACACTGCGCTCTGATCCAGTTTGTCTTATTAAACACTGGAGAAAGATTTACTATTTAACACTGAGCTACAATCAAGGATGCACAATTGTGTTCTTTGTGTGCGGTGTTTTTATCCTTATCCATTTAAATGACCACATGTCACCACCACTGGCATGCAAATCATGAGCTTACTTTTCATATGCTGGTTTAGTTATAAAGCTGATCAGCTCCTGGAGCAAACTTTGTCCGGTTTGCAGCTGTGCCACACATTGTACACAGTATTATAATGACTTTTCTTTAAAATGACAGGTCCAACGCAGGATGTCTTTTGTTTAATACTTCCTCATTTCCCACTCGCATGTCTGGTTAGGTACTTTTAGGCAACTGAAGATAGACAATGTGGGAAGGAAGAAAATGGGCAGCATTTCCAAAAGCCATTTATTCGGTGGAGGGAACCGTTTTCAATACAGCGGGGTTTTGTTTTTTTTTTAAATCAATTTTAGTGGATGGCCTCTTGGCTCATGGCAAGAAGATTGCTGGTTCCACTCCTCTCTGTGTGGTTTACACTTGAGGTCAACTGGCAATTCTAGAAATTGAGCATGGATGTCAAGCAGCCAAAGTGCTTGAATTGTGTTTACATGTGACTTTGTGTGGCCAGTTAGACTGTATAAATGCTAGTCCCATACAACCTCTAGAGGGCAGAAGACATGTCGACTGTTTACAATGTCTACAAGTTTTCCAGGAAAGTAATGACGATGTAGAACTCTCAAAATATAAGTCTCGTTTTGCTGAAAAATCTGATAGTAAACAAAGTATTAAAGCAGTAGTCTACACTCTGTGACCATCAACAAGAAAACTTGAAAGCCACACAGAGCGATTATCTTACTTTTATAAGCAGTATGTGTGCAGCAGAATATAAAATACATTTTGGGTATGCACAGATATGCAATCAGTAGCGAGATCTTTAAAAAACTAATTTCCAGCTGAAAGCAGGAATGTATGTCAAGGCTGCTGATCTTTGCACAGGTTAATTAGATCATTTCCAGATTCACATGAAGAAATATTGCCAACAACAATTACCAATTTGTTTTTAAGCAATATTCTGCAGGCTGCTGAATGTGACAGAATAAAAAGGCAACGGAGAAGCTTATATCCCTGCAGCACCACAAACATTTGTTTTCTGAGACACCGTCCGCCCACGAATGAGTATTGTCATTCTTGTAGCAGACTTTCAGTGAAATCAACTAATCAGAGGAAGTCCTAAAAGTGCCGCTGGTTTAAAAACTATGACAAAGTTCCTTTCTTGTCAAAATCTAAGTTGCAGCTTTGAGGAAATTACAATTATTTGACTTTCCCCTTTGCGATGTAGCTCCAACAATGAGGTTATTATGTTCTCCTTCAGAGCACATGTTTGCGAGTGACACAAACAATGCACCTTGCTGTGCCGAGTGCTCTGCCTCAGGCATGCGGCAGCCAATCTGCAACGCAATGTAATCTCTCAGCCACCATTCAGTAGCCGACAACCTCAGCAACTTGCTTTGCTTCCCACGTCATGTTCTTCCTGTCGCTCACCAGCTGTGTGTCCTCTGTGCCTGATGAGCTGTCCAGACTGGAGCTTACGCTACATCCTTAGCTGAGGACCATTATGTGGCTCAGCACCACAGAGCACATCACAAATGGCAGAGTCGTACTAGTGCAGATGGGTTAATTAGTTCTGTGCCATTAAGAGTGCTTACAGTCTAAACTGTTTCCAAATAAGACGAGGAGCAACAACGTCCCTAACAACGCTCTCAGGCCTTTTTACTCATTACAAGGGAAATCCCACAGTAAAGTTAAAGAAAGCTGAGGTTCCTCTTCAAGTTTGCGTTAGTACTGGTTTTTATGATCACAAATTAAGGATTTCGAACTTAAAACACACATTTATCAATAACATCTGTTCTAGCAATATAATATAATAAAGTATTCAAGCTAAAACTGTCCACTGTGCCCCAAAACTGAGAGGTTTCACTCCAAATCAAGGTGGTTGAATCCCCATCTCACTATATTCATGCTTTACCTTTTAAAATGTTCAATTTCTAATTAAAATCTAATGAATTATATTTCATTCATTTTAAAAACTCATAATCACAGAAAGATTTAGATATTCTTTTAGTCTTCTTTGCAGGAGTTGCTTTCACCGAGGTGAGTCATCAGTCTGATGAGTAAATACATTACTGGCAACGTGGAAATACAACAATTTAAGGACACAGGCTAAAAAAAAAACCTCTCACAGAGGGAGAGCCACTAGAGGTCAGCGACCGTAACATCTGGCAAAAAGTTTTGTTACTGCACCTGTTGATACAAAAAACAAAAGTCTGTCACAGTTTCTCTCTTTAAATAGATATCGACTCGCTACTTCTGAAAATTCATTTCCCTGCTGTGAAGCTAAAATGAGCCGTCCACAGCGTCCACCAAATTTCAGCCACATGCAGCCTTTTTTCACAGGAGGAAGACAAATGGTACAGAACAGAATAAATGACTGACTGTAAAGATTCACACACGATCAATCTTGGATGAGAACTGTGCTGGTTGAAATATGGTTTTTTTAGCCAATTTGATTTGGAAGCTTAGATTTATTGGTCAAGTATCAAGTTCTTTTTTGTCAGTGAAGACACAGGAGGTTACCAGAGAGGAACTGTCTGAGAAACAGAGCTTAGCAGCATTACAGGATATTTGGACCATAAATATGAGTACAGCACATCTTGGCCTGTTCTGAATTCATTTTGAACCCATCACTTTGGCACACGTTGAATGGTTTTGTTTTATAACGAGGCTTCTGTCCTTCCAGTGGAAGATGAGCTGAGAATACACGGAAGCAAAAAATATCACAGCACTGAGAAAGGGTTAAATTGCTGTTGTGCTAGGTTGAACTCCCAGTTAGAGTCATTATGGTAAATGGTAAATGGCCTGTATTTATATAGCGCTTTACTAGTCCCTAAGGACCCCAAAGCGCTTTACACATCCAGTTATCCACCCATTCACACACACATTCACACACTGGTGATGGCAGCTACATTGTAGCCACAGCCACCCTGGGGCGCACTGACAGAGGCGAGGCTGCCGGACACTGACCACCACCAGTAGGCGACGGGTGAAGTGTCTTGCCCAAGGACACAACGACCGAGACTGTCCAAGCCGGGGCTCGAACCGGCAACCTTCCGATTACAAGGCGAACTCCCAACTCTTGAGCCACGATCGCTCGATTATGTATATAGTATGCAATAAAAGCAATTAAATAAAAGTAGATCAAAAAAATTCACCTTTAAAGGTGGTGTTGGAAAGGTTACCTTTGAAATGTAACACTTTGCAGGCTACTCTGTTTAAAATAGTGCACATATCAAGTATTAACGCAATTTTAACTTCTCTCGTACAAAATGTAGTCTTACTTTTTTAGATAGCATCTTTTTTTAAAAATCTAAAATAATAAATAAAAATAATAATAATAAAAATAAAATTTGAATTTGAATTTGAATTTTTTAAATCACTGTTGTGCATATAAATAAAATCCTGCACTCTCTCATAGTCTAAGGCCTAATGATGGGAATCTAGGACCAGTTCTTTTTGAAAATTGGTTCCCAGTAGTCCAGTTCCTTGGAGTAAAATGGTGTTGCAGTTTAGGCCGTGGATATGGAGATTTATTTTACCATTTATCTCATCCTTTTGTGCAATAAAAATAAAGTGGAAAACTGCATCAAAGAAATACCCCATTGTGCTGCTAACACAACACAACTTTGCTGCTAACTCTAAGTTAGCCAAGAACCCACAGAGAAAGCTGAGGGAACGCTGACCCCATCAACCAACCCCTTAAGGAATCTAATTTATAAGTGATATCGATAATGGGATAGGAATCACTGAATTCCTACCAGTTCCCATCCCTAATAAGGTCCTTACCAGGAGCCTGTGACATTTTTTAAGTGTGTTGTTTATCTGTTATTTATTATTATTATTATTATTATTATTATTATAGACTGTACTATTTTTATTCTTTGTCATGCTTCTGTAACACAATTTCTCTTGTGGGTTCCACAACTATTAAATGACAAATGGCATGATTACTTACATATGCATTTTTAATGTTTAAGCTTTAGTGACAGATTGTAGCTGGAATCCTGTTACCTCAGGTTTGACAGAGTTTTCAGAATTTCTAACAAGCTTTACAGCAAACAGTGACATTTAAACCCTTTGAAAGGGAAAAAACATATTATTAACCTTCCAGTATAACAAGGCTTTAAGTCTGAATATATGGATACCATGATGAACTGGTAACAGATTCAACAGTGTAGTCTGATTTTATTTTTTATTGTCAGATGCCATAATTGTCCCATTATGCCTCCGGTGTCAAGCTGCCACTTTCTTCTTGTCATTCTGTCTGTTGCCCCTCTTCCTCTGTTTATGCATGTATCTTTAGGTTTTTGTGGATTCTTGGAGGCGCTGCTACTCATTGGTTTCTTGCAGATCTCTGGCACGCACCCACGTCTGGCTAACTGGACAGCATATCAGGACCAGCATTTCCATCTGCCAGATTGTTTTTTAGCAGTAGAAATGTTCAAGCTCCTCTCGTAGTACTGGTTTCTGGTTGTGATCTCTTGCATTCAAATGCCAAACTGCAGATACTGTTAAATGAATGGATCTAAAAATAGATGGAGATCCCTGTAAGCCATTTTACACATGATGTTGCTGTATTTTTTGGTGTCCGGAAATGCGCCAAAAGATGGTTTACCCGCCTGCGAAAAAGATCCTCCAACAATTTAAGGATTAGGCCAACATGCAAAAGGAGAATCGAACATTGCTAACCAAAACTGAAGACCTGAGTGTTGAACAAGGCTCTACAGCAGGGGTGGGCAATCTCAGTCCACGAGGGCCGGTGTCCCTGCAGGTTTTAGATGTGTCCTCGAACCAACACAGCTGATTTAAATGGCTAAGTTAGCTCCTCAACATGTCCTGAAGTTCTCCAGAGGCCTGGTAACAAACTAATCATGTGATTCAGGTGTGTTGACCCAAGGTGAGATCTAAAACCTGCAGGACACCGGCCCTCGTGGACTGAGATTGCCCACCTATGCTCTACAGTGATCTCATGTTTCAGCCACTGAGACTAAATATTCTCTGCACTGAAGACCCTACTCATCCATCATACTCAGGAAAAAAGCATTATCTTGTGTTTTTGACTTGTGCCTCAGTATGAATTATTCAATGAGCTATTCATTATCTAACTGGACCTGCATGTAGAGGACGAGTCCCATCTACGACTCAGCCACTTCTATCTCTGAGGAGTTTGGAAAGCTCTCAAAATAATTGAATTGTGGCTTTAGAGGGTCTGGCTTTCCATCTGACTCGACTGCAAAGACAACTGCACTCGTCTGCCACGTCTGATTTATTTGATATACCTTTATTAGTCCCACAAGGGGAAATTTCATAATTTAGACACAAGTTGTGTCCGTTTACTGAAAATCTGATCAAAGTCACACAGGGACTAAGCCACATTAAGATCCATCCCCCCAGAACTGGTCATTCATAAAGTAAAATGGGCAAAGTCTAAACTACTGCAGCCACTGTGACTGTTTCCATTAGACACACAATGTGTAAGGTCAGAAGATGAAAAGCTGGGATTCGTGATGTTGAATGTCAGCTTTGCTCCAAGTAGCATTACAGCGTGGTGTAAATGGCACTGTGCTGATATGGTGGAGCAGCTCTCAGCTACAGATTTATTAATAGAAAATATGAGAACATTTAGAAAAACACTGAACATTCGGTACCAATACCAATAAAGTACAATTACTGGTGTCTAGGGACTGAAATGAGTTGAGCAAACCCAGCTTGTTTTCACATTTTCACAACTATTTTTTACCTGTATGCTTTTATCTCTTTAGGTGAAGAAGTCTCTGTATGAGACCTTTAACAGAGTAATGATGACAAACACATTAGGAGTGCACAGGCATCAAAAGAAATCTGGACAAAAATATGTCTTGTCATTTTTGGACTCCACTGAGAAAACAGGAAAAAGACAGTTTACTTAAAGTACCCTTAATGAGATATCTGCAGAAAACAGGAAGCAAAAGAAGAAGAAAATAGTCAGACAACATGAAAATGCAACAAAATTCAAGAGAAAATACTTAAATAAAAGCTGTCCTCTGCAAAATTACACTTTTAGGACGTAAAGAGCTCATGGACGAATTAAAGATTTCTTTAAACGTGTGTTTGCTGCTGTCCTGTCAAATGTGGCATAGACGATGCAGTTTGATCTTTCAAGTTGACTACTTTGCTTGTTTTTTTAGTCAAAAAACATGCTGATTGTGCAATAAAAATAAATATATAATAAAGTTTTTGGACACATCTGTCTCAATATTAATGCATTTTACAACTAAGGAGATTATTCAAACAGTCAATATTCATTTTTAAGAAATTCTGATTGTAATCGTGATACTCTCCTTGTTTATTCTTTAAAATAAGTGAAATATGGAAGTAGTGCTTACACTCATTTTCACACAAACTCTGCAAGCCTGAATTAGTTTATTTATTTATTTTAAATGCATCACTTGGGAGTTTTAAATGCAAATGTAGTCCAAACAGATTGGACATTAGAGTCCTCAACATGCCAGCTCAATGTGCAAAGGAAAAGCAGAAGTTACTCCTGTGTCCTGCAGTGTGCTGTGCATGAGAAAGTTTTGGACAAAGTTGGCAGAGTGTGCAGATTTAATATGTGAAAAGACCTTTGATTATGTCTTTCATTTCACAGCAAAGAGATCGGAGGGTTTATAGTGATGGTTGAGTTTACACAGTTTGTACATTTAATGATGATTCCTTTCCCCTGGGAGTTCGTGTTATTCTGCATGTCGTGTTTATTCTGAGATCTGCACGGGACAAAAATATTCAGCCATCTGTTACTGTGTAAAGGCACAAGCGTGGAAAAAAATGATTTGGGGATTAAACATTAGCATTTTTGGAGGTTTATCGAATGTTTTTTGTCAATGTGTCTACCTGTAAAAATCAGATTCAAGAACTGTAAAAAAACGTTTTTTTTTAATGTAGTAAAAGTAATACTAATCTAGTTACACTGTAGAAAAGGGAAGATTGCAAACACAGCTCTGCTGCCATGCTTTGAACTGAGGAGTATGACCATGTCACTCTTGTCTTGAGTAGCAGTTTATGTTTTATTTAAAGCTCTTCCAGTCTTCCAGTTCCATTGCTGTCTTTCTTGTGCCATATCAGGCACTATGTAGCCTCATATCCTCAGGCAGTTGCTGAAAACAAAGGGAGAAAGAGTGTTTGTGGTCAGGGGCTCAAGACTTTGGATGTCACACGGGCCAGTTCAGTCAAAACATTAGCTTATACACTCCATCACGACTGATTTACCTTCTGAATTTACTGGACATCTGAAGTACAGAGCACACCATTACTCTGCCACTCTTGCCTAATCCTTTTTACACATCTGTCAATTTAATAATAATTTTTTTTAAAAAGTTGGTGACATTATTTGAATCAATGTGATTCTTGTAAAGAATTGGCATATGTAGACAAAGATTGACTTTAAGAGTAAGCCACTGAAGAGAATGAGACAGTGCAGTGATAGTTTGATTTCATTTTTGTGTCCTAGCATATCACTGTGGCTGCGTTATAGCTGAATAAGCTGAAATATCAATGGTATGAGCATCAGTCTGTCAGACGAAATGAAAAATCTTTGACTCAAATTGGTTTTGCACTGATGAAGGTCATTTCATTGGAAAAGAGGAGACCAACTGAAAAGAAGAATTGACTCTCACTGTTTCACTGCTCTTTTTTTCCTGCTTCAGTTTGGCGTGCTCAGCTTTAACAACCACCACAGCGATTGCAAAATGCTGTACTGCACATAACTCCCAGTTAATTTAACAGCCATACCACATTTTCGGATGGCCGTATCTTTGGAAGCTTACAAAAGCCCGTTTTCCATTAGTACCTACTCTGATCGGCTCGATGCGACTTGAGGCAGCACAACTCAGCTCAGCTAATTTACCATTAGAATCAAGCAGCGTTGGGAAGGTTACTTTTAAAATGTATTCCATTACAGATTACAGAATACAGAATACATGCCCCAAAATGTATTCTGTATTGTATTCCGTTACGTTACTCAATGAGAGTAACATATTCGGAATACTTTGGATTACTCAATATATTATCATGCTGTTTACAACTACATGAATGTACTATTGCTGTGATTTATTACTGTTACTGAAGGTCCACGGCTCCGAACCGTAGTAAAGGGACCTCTAGCTAATACGGTGGGTTCTGTGTCGGGCTCGTAGCTGAAAACTAGCTTTACTTTGTTGTCTGGGTCAACTTTGCTAGGGAGAGACAGAGAGAGGCGTTGAAAGGCTGCTCCAACGGAACTTATTGTTTTTGGAGGAAAACACGAACACGGTGTACAGTCGAGTCTTAATAGCTTACTTACAACTGGGCTCGTCAGGCTCTCTTCTTGGCTGCAGTGGTTATTATTATATTTACATGCTTCCAGCTCCCGTTTTTGCTCGATGACAGCTCGTACTTTTCCTTTTTCTCCCTCCCTCGCTCACAGACACATAACGGGTATGGCAGTCCATTCTCCCTGCAGCACGGACTACACTGCCTATGATGCTACATTCTTTAGAGCTATACCGGTAGCATTCTGCCTATTAGCTTAGCACAACAACAACAAAAAGGCCTCTCTCACCCAGGAAACACGCAGAGAGAGAGCGTCACCCTGTAACCATGGCAACCGTAACGCTGCAGCCTGGAACAACAGAACGTAGCTGTCAAACAAAACCCAAACAGTCCTGACCCGCCACAATATGAAACAGGGAAGTACCGCCGTGTAATCCATTTATTTCAACAAAGTAACTGTATTCTAAATACCACCTTTTTAAACGGTAACTGTAACGGAATACAGTTACTCATATTTTGTATTTTAAATACGTAATGGCGGTACATGTATTCCGTTACTCCCCAACACTGGAATCAAGTACCACATAATGTGCGCAGGGTCAACATAGCAACGCGGCCAAACGTCAGACTCTGGGACCATGACGTTTTTCTCTATGTAACCATTTCCCTCATTTTTTAAAAAAAGGAGACGCTCTCATGACTCAGTGACGCCACTGACTAACCAATCGTGGCATATGGTCTGACATCACATTTTCAGATGGTTTGAAAGCCTGGTTGAGAAGTTACCAAACAATTATCTGGTGCCAGGTTTTCTCACTTAATGGAAAACCCTAGAAACCATGAGCCATGCCGAGTCAACACAAGTAGGTACTAATGGAAAAGGGCTAAAAATAACCATCTTTAAACCTTTAACTCCCAAACATTAGTAGTTTGTCAGCTCGTGCACATGAAAAACCAGTCGCCGAGCTGAGGCTCTACATCACCAGATAAGTTCCCATTTAATTAAATTTAATTCTTTGGCATATTTATTTTAATCACCTTCTACTATTGTTTTCCTCATTAAGTTTTTTAATTCATTGTGAATCTATAAATACTTGACAGTGTTGTCACAGCAGCATGTTGTTTGTTTAAACGTAATTGGAATAAATTATTATGACCCAGAAATAAACAATTTTGTGATGTTTGTCACTATGAGACAACCAAAAGCATGGTGCCACCTTTGTTAAAAGTTATTTATTTTCAGTGCATCACTCCGTTTCCATGACAATAGGTATTATAGGCCACATATTTTAATGTAATGCACTTTAAAAAGGGGACCATAAGGTCACAGAGCGCCAAGTGGAAACTGTGCATGTGGCCAAGTCATTGCACACCGACTCAAAAATCTTAAGCTGCCTATATTAAAATTGTGATTTTAATCTAACAAACCATCAATAAGCAAATGACGTTTACATAATATATCTGAATGCATTAAAACAGAAGTAATCTAACAAGTCTTCAGTATACAGGATGATGAAAGTGCATGATAGTTTTACACCAACACTTCTTTAATGGTTAAACAAGTTTCTGGCAGACACCTGCTCGTATTTAGGAAAAACAACTCAAACAGCCTCACAGTGATGTCAGGATTAATATTTAATGTCTTTTCATATTTAAATCCTTTTAAGAGGAAACACATGGATTGTAATTTTGCTTTCTAATGTCCCTACTTCAACTCATTGTGGACACAACATGTTGGCTAATTATATTCTTTTTCGAGTGACTGAACATGCAAGTCTAAAGTTACTGCTTTCAGCTACATGTTACATTTGTAAATGGACTTTATGGTTTACTGGTAATTCTAAAGTACTCGAGGGATGTGCTGCATGTTGTCTTTTTAATGACATGGGCATCAATTATTCAGTTGAAAACATTTCACTGTGGGAACCAGACAGTCACTTAATGATTCAGATTAAGTGACATCGCTGGCAGATGTCCTATCGAGGCCACACCCCATGCCTGTCAGTCAGGAGTGTTTGGTCACACTGAAGACGGATGACCGACTTGTTACTATCCTTCGTCATCAAAACTTTCTGAAGGAGATGCAGGAGATCGCTGCTCAAGGTGGTCAGGGGAGAGCTGATACGCCTACAGCAGCAGTGACCCTTCAGGCTACAGACGATGCCCCTGATCGATCCATGTTGGAGGCTTTAGGAGGCCCCGGCGAACGATCTATCCTGTCCAAGAGGACGGGTACTGGGAAAGATGAAAAGGAAGCAGGCATGGAAGACGGCGAGTTGCAGGGGGACAACGAAGCTGAAGAAGTGCAGGTGAAACGGGAGAGTGATGAAAGCCCGGGAAGCCACGTCTCTGAGTCAGGAAAGAAAGGATAGATAAAGAAAAAAAAACCCTGGGGGACGGGGCTATGGCTCTCTACATCCTCTAGCAGACCATTACATGGGGAAACCATTTGAATACAAGCGCGCCGATCCACACAGGTGTGCACATGGGTGTTCACTATTCGTAGACTTAAATCACACCTTTCTTGGCTGCTACTTCAAAGCACATTGTGCGCTGTCTGTCCTGCGTGCTGCACAACAACATTCAATATTTAGTATTTACTGCTGTTTTCACTTAGCTAGATTAATGCGATGGTGTTGTGTATAGTATGTTGCATTGTTTTGTTTTTTTTTTTGCTTGTTTTCTATTCTTTTTCTCTCAACAGGTGATCCCGGAGATATTTTTTCTTCCCCCCTTTCTCACTGTCCCTCTCCCCTTCTGTTTTTCTTTTCCTTCCTCTTTCTTTCTCCCTTTCCTATCCCTCACTCATGTCTGTCCCGTCTGTAACAACTGAAAATAAAATAAATAATAAAAACAAAGGTCGATCAAATGGACCAATACGGCAATGCCATGATGATCCATTTGGCAAAATAAATCCATTGGGTATCCTTGTTGGTCTTCAGACAACAATTCTGACGGCTAAAGAACCAAATGGGACAGGCGGAAAAAAAAAAAAAAGGGAAAAAAAAAGGGAAAAAAAAAAAAAAGGAGAAAAAAAAAAAAAAAAAAAAAAAAAAAAATGATTCAGATTTGTTATTTGCATTTAAATAGAAATAAGAAGAAGAAAAAAGAAAAAGAAAAAAAAAAAGAAAAAAAAAAAAGAGAAAAAAAAAAAAAAAGAAATAAGAAGAAGTACTCTTAAAATATGAGTAGTGTCTACACATTCAACCTAGTTGACATGTTGTATTATGTTATATTTATAATGAGAACAGCAGAATAATTAACATTGAATTAGCATCAGAGTTTTATATAAAGATGTTATCCACACCTCACAAGTTTGCTCATTACCAACAAAATTGATCATTTTCAAAATTCATCATAACTCTGTGTTCCCCTCTAGGCCATCTTACAACGATTTTAAGATGTTTTTCTTTCCTGTTCACAAGTCTTACTACAAAACTTGTTGAGGGTCGGACCTTGAAGATGACATGATAGCCCTGGGGTGTTGAAAAGGTTCCTCATCTACCTTCAGGGGTTTAGTTCACCCCTCAGCCAGTGCAGGCACTGAATATACAAAATAGACAATGTTGCTCACAAGGAAAAATAGTCACTGAGGCAGCAATAAGAGATAACAAATGTGCTGAAGGTTTTGCAGCCAGAATGTTAGGGGGAAAAAAAAGTAGACTTAGATTTTTTACTTTTACAGAAAAGGAGGAAGGAGCTTGGAGAGATGGATGAAAGGACAAGAGGAGGTAGAGGAAGAAGAGGGATAAAAAGACAAGGGTGTATAAAAATATAGTGAGAACAGGAGGAAACACGAGGGGAGAGAAAGTGTTGGTTGTTTTTGTGCGTTTGCTGGAGTGTGAAATGCAAAACAAATTTCTATGCATGCAAACAGAAAAGTATAATGTCAAAGAAAAAATAGGCGGTGGAGGAGGGCCTGTGTACCCTCACTAACTTTACAAATAAAGTACAAGTTCCCCCCCCCACCAGCTCTTTTGTGCTCAGCAGCCAGGAGGAAAAGAGCATCTCAGGATGTACAGCTGCATCAACTAAACCCATTTATCGAAAACACCTCATATGCAATATGAGGTCATTTAAACATCACATGTCAGGTTATCTGAAAATAGAGATGAAAAGAGATTTCTGATGAGATTTTAAACATTTTTCTAAGGAAATATTTACTTCAGTAGATTTATAATCAGACAAAATGAAACAAGATTCTTTTGGTCCACTTAAGCAGACAGTAAGAAAAGGCAGCAACTAGAAGCGTTTTAATGAAGCTAAAGAATGTAGTGAGGATGTCTGTGAAGGTTCTCAGTCATCCAGGTCATCGTAGTCAAAGGAGCTTGCAAAGAAAAGCATCTGGACTTCTTTAAGTTACTTGAAGACGTTTCACCTCTCATCCGAGAAGCTTCTTCAGTTCTAAGGTCAAATGGTGGAGAGTCCCAGATTTAAACCTAGTGGGAGTTTCCCCCCACAGAGGGACAAAAGGACCCCCTGATGATCCTCTAATCGCCTGAGCCAAGGTATGAAACTGGGTGTGGGTCCCAATCAGCCAGGGTTTCGGGTGAGTTCATTGGGAAACCTGGCCCCACCTTATCATGCGAATTCCTGAGGTCAGATGGCCCAGGATGTGAGTGGGTGTTAAGGCGTCTGTTGTAGTGAGGACTACAACACAAACCTAAGGTATGCATCTCTGCAAGGTAAGTTTTCTAAGTACCTAGCTAAGTACCGGGGTGGCTGTAGCTCAGGAGGTAGAGCAGGTCACCTACTGATCGGAAGGTTGGAGGTTCGATCCCAGGCTCCTCCAGTCTGCATGCCAAGTATCCTTGGGCAAGATACTAACCCCAAGTTGCTCTCCGATGCGTCCATCGGAGTATGAATGTATGTGAATGTAGTTAGATAGCACTAAGTATAGATAAAGTGCTTGTGAGAATGGGTGTGACTGGGTGAATGTGGCGTGTTGTATAGAGCGCTTTGAGTACTCCGGGAGAGTAGAAAAGCGCTATATAAGAATCAGTCCATTTACCATTTAATCTGTTAGCTTCTAGACCTGACCTTCCTTCCCTTCAACCTGGTGTCAAGACATGATGGTCTCAAGTTCACATTCCTGCCCTTCCTTCTCTTGCTGCCTCCAAACACACCTTCACCTTCTATTTGGCTAACAGCAGCAACAATTCCCAATTTATCCCAGTCCCCTTCCCCTCCCACACACACACACGCAAATAAGTCTTGCAAGTGCAGTCGACTCAGACTGAGTCCAAAACTAGATCAAAATCTTCACTTTCTTGTTCCACGTCATCACCTCTAATGATCATATCTGGTAAGATACTGACCCCAGGCATTCCTCCATTTCCCTCTCTTATTCCATTTGTTTTCCAGTTCCCTTCTTTACACCTTCATCTTAAAGTTCTTCTAGACATAAGGCATCTCCTGTGATGCACTTTTAACCACAGGGTTGGAGCAGCTGCATGATGACAGAGTAGAGATCAAGCAACAATACAGATATGAGCGAGAGCAGAAAACACCAGACACACGCGGTTTGTTTACATTAACTTTTTTTGTCCACGCTTCATGTGCATTAAAATGTAGTTCTCAAAGAGTACGAATCGATCTGTGAAAACAGATTTAATAAAATAAACCTATAAACACATTGATCTTTGTATTAGATGCAGGTTTTTGAACATCTGGCTTTGCTTTTTTCAGTTTTTGTTTTAATAATTTGATCAAAGTTCAGGCAATATACATCAGTGAGCCTTTACTGATGCTTCACAGACTTTTCAAGGTGGGCTTCAGACAACAGCAGCTGACAAGCTTCAATTTGAAGAACAAGCCACTCGATCCAAATGGCCACCTGGCTTTGAAAAGGCAGAGTTTTGGTGGAAAAACAGGTTGTATCAAAGGGGACCAATATTAGGACTCTAAGGCTACGTTCACACTGCAGGCGAAAGCGCATCAAATCCGATTTTTTTGACCGTATGCGACCCATATCCGATCATGGTATGACAGTATGAACGGCACAAATCCGATACATATCTGATGTTTCAGAAAGCGACTGCTGTTTGATGGTCAAGTCGCATTAAATCCGTCTTTTACGTCACTGAGACAAGACAGACGCCAATTATCAGCGCCGGAGAAGACATTGCGAACGCTTCCTGGCCATCCGGTGAAACTGTTGGGAAGACAACGTTGGAGAAACGTGAACATTTTATTTGTACTGTATAATCTGCAGATTCTGACAGAAATCTGCAACTATCCTTTGAAGCAGCGCTCCTCTAAAACAGCAATAAGGATCATTATTATGTTATCTACATTATTATGTAAATAACAAAATAACTTAAAGCAAAAATTGGGAAACGCAAAGTCCGAAGTCTTTATATTAAGGGCCATCAGTCAAACAATACTGTTTGCTCTGGGTCTAAACAGAGCCGTTTTGTGTGACATCTTCTTTTGCGCATGCGGGCCGCTTTGAGCGTTCACACTAGAGCGCGTTTGCTGTCGCATTTTATCTGTAGTGTGAACAAGCAGACAAAAAAAAATTGGATTTGATCAAAAAATCGGAATTGAGCATCAAGACCTGCAGTGTGAACGTAGCCTAAATGATATTGTCAGATATCTACTTCATGCATAGATGTGTGTGCTTGCATTAACTTCCTCTCACCCTGCATCATCATTACCACACATGTTCAGGTGTGCAATATTTGTTATAAAAAATTCATCTTAGATGTGGTGATTGCAATTTCTCTTAATATTGTCCAGATCACTGAAAACTGTTTGTTTACAACAGTCGTTGAAAATGGACATCTGATTTCTGATGAGGAGGCTGATTACTTTTGTTTAATTACTTTGATTCCTGTGTATCTGCTACACAAGTTTAACACAAGAACACAATATAATCTGCCATGTACAACAACAAGGACACAGACAGACACCCTTTCACTGTCTGCACAGTCCCTGCAGGCGAGTAGTGTCTTAATAAAGTTTTACAGATCTATGTTGGAGTTCAGCTTGCATCATCAATTCCCTTTTGTTTATTCATTTTCCAAATATAATTTCCTACTGAAAAAGGCGTAGATCCATAAAATATGCATGACCTGCCCACTCCCACACAGGCAGAGAAAAACAAAAAGAAATTGTACAGTAAGAAAACAGCACAGCCTTGTTAATTCAAGGTTACGAATGCAAACTGGAAATGACTGTTGCTTATAAATAATGTTTATTATTAACATTCAATCACTCGTCAGTGACAAGAATTGTGTTGTGTTGTGTACAGGACTCAATGTGTCTTCTCAACTTTGGGCTATGATTTTAATTCATGAATTAGTTGTCTGTTATTGTAACCCAACTGAAAGCTAATGCGGGTACATTTAAAATTTAAGAGGTTGTTTGGAGGTCTGATAGGACACGAGGCTCCACATGTTTCTCCAAGGGTGCCATCATCTAAAAACACACGGGCTACATAAATGATGCACTGATGCCCTTTTAAAAGTTACGCAGTACAACCCTGTCAGCTGCTCTTCAGACATGGAAAAGCATGCGATGGAGTGGAAGCGCTGAAAAGGTGTCAGTACCACCACCGAGTGGTTAAATAAAGGAACAAGTTTTGCTGAAGTGTTGCAGAGTAGTCACATGTCACATGTTTCCTGTGCCACTAGCGCCCATGAAAGACCAGACGTTGTAATAATGGCTGCCACGTGATAATGTTCCCATTTTAAGGATTAAGGTTACTGGGATAATGATACCATAAACTGCAGATGGTTCTAATGGAACAACTTTATATTCTCCAATTTCTGATTTGTTTTGTTTGTCCTTTGTTTTTGCTTAAATTAAAATTTGGCAGCAGGCATTACTTGGTTAGGTTTAAGAAAAAAATAAAGGATCTTGGCTTGGATTAATATATGCCTGTTAACAGTAATCCTAATTGCTAACAGATGAGTGGGATGTGACGGAGCCCTCTCACTGCTGCCATAGTCCAGTACATCAGGGCTCAAAGAAATCCTCATGTGTAAATGAGCCACAGCAGTGACTCTGACAAAATGCCACTAATTGTTGCTCCAGGGATGAGAACGGCCTGGCGATACTGAAATTAGTATCTCTTGAATATAGCTTCCCATCACATTTGCAAACACATGGAGATGTGGACTACTGGCCTCTACAAAGCCAGGCTGAAAGCTTATGCTTGATGGTAGCCTGTATTACAAAGTCAATTTGGTGGGCTGACCATGCGCTCAAAAGGTAGTTTCAGATTTAATTGGACAGGAGGTACTGGTCCTTGTAGTTGTTCTGTTCACAATGGTCATGGAGATATCCTCAATGATGGAAATTCAGCATGAGAGGTCAGAGAGAAAGTGCACAGTCAAGTGTGCATCTCTTACCAATTCAATCTTCCTCTTGTTGGAGCTTCAGAGTGAATTCGAGCTGAGGTTGTTTTATGATACACAATCCATTTTACATATACTCATACGATTTATAATAATAATAATAACACTAAGTGTGCACTGCTCCCTCCTTCTAAAATGCATTTTAAAACAGATCTCTGCTAGCTATAAAACAGAAGAATGTCTGCAGTTGTCCCTATCACACCACAATGTGCTGTCAAAGTTGGTTCATCTACTTCAATCAAGTGGGTTAGTGGCTGTGCTTAACAATCAATCATTATGTCTTTAAAACAAGAACAGCTGACACTTTATAATGCTAAATTTTAGTAGCTGTTCTCAAAAGGTGATGGAAAAGGATCTGCTGGAGTTGTTCATATAAATAATGGTGCACGCAAATTCTGTTTGAATGTGTTCATATACAAAAAGTGAACCAGTGTCCTGAATGCCAATCATGGTGGGCCTTTGTAGCTCAGGAGGTTGAACATCTAGCTGAAGTTCTCTATTTACTGTAGTCCAACATCTAAAAGGTGAGCGTATGTGAATTAGAGCTTTAAAGCATGTCCATGGGGGAATACAGCTAATAGCATAAAAACAGTCATGTGTGATTCAGTACATTTTATATGATCCAATAACGAGTAAATACAGGGCAAGTATACCAAAACTGGAACGTTTAATGTATAAAAGGCAGCTTGCTGTATGTATGGGAGATCAGTATGTCAAGATTTATCTGATGGATCATCAGTTTTTAAATCCTGAATACATTTTAATGACCACTTCATCACTGATTTTGACTTTACCACAATAATTAATCAACAAAACACAAATGGTAAATAGCCTGTATTTGTATAGCGCTTTTACTAGTCCCCCCAAAGCACTTTACACACCCATTCACACACACATTCACACACTGGTGGAGACAAGCTAGAGTTGAAGCCACAGCTGCCCTGGGGCAGACTGACAGAAGCGAGGCTGTCATATCGCGCCATCGGCCCTTCTGGCCAACACCAGTAGGCGGTAGGTGAAGTGTCTTGCCCAAGGACACAACGACCGAGACTGTCCGAGCTGGGGCTCGAACCGGCAACCTTCCGATTACAAGGCGAACTCCCAACTTTTGAGCCACGATCGCCCACAACACACAGCTTTTCATTTCATAAATGTGACTGTCCCTAAAGCACTATGGGTCAACTTCTGTTTAAATGTGATATAGACTATAAGTCTAGAAGTTAAAAAGATGTGAATGTCTACACAAAAACAGATGTTTTTTGGGGGAAGTTTTTGTAGTGCATGTTTTCATTTCCAAAAATATGATTTAACACACTTTAGTGGGCTACATACAGAATTAGAGGCTGGAAACAAAGTGCTAGTGTTAGCATCAATACCAGTGCTGGTATCAATATTTGGATCAATCATTCCACCTCTTGTATAAAAGCACTTCAAATGCTTTTAGTAAGTGTGTATACAAGTACCACTCTAATTACAGTTTACCAAATGCAATTTAAATGAGACTAAATCTGTTTGAAAGTGTTATGTCAGGTAACACCAGGCTCTAAAAAAACACCAGTGAGACAACACTGCAAACTCTGAATTATTTTTGTAATCACAACAAGCCGTCCAGTCAGCACTGTCCTTTGAGCCTTAATATGACAACAGCAGGATTTTTTTCTTTTCTTGGAGCTGCAGCGAAATGAAACATGTCCTGACCAGAACTGAGGGCTCCTGACAAGCCTGTCACCATGAGCGTGATGCTACCTAAAGAGCACACACTGACAGCTGGGGGGGTGGAGGGTGGTGACAAGGGGTTCAGATTGGTAAGAGTGAAGGGAGAGTGATACGTTTCTGACGGCTGGGTGTTACCCATGTCAAATCAGTCCTTACAGGGCAGTGCTGATTCACCCAGTGTCATTCAGTGATGGAATAAAATGATAGTGGTGAGAGCGTGTCACACAGGCAGACAGGCCGGAG
This sequence comes from Neolamprologus multifasciatus, assembly GCF_963576455.1. Classification (NCBI taxonomy): domain Eukaryota; kingdom Metazoa; phylum Chordata; class Actinopteri; order Cichliformes; family Cichlidae; genus Neolamprologus; species Neolamprologus multifasciatus. The sequence goes on along the minus strand of NC_140448.1, from coordinate 29,249,594 downwards.
AGACATAATTACCATCAGATCCCTTAGAGAGAGACAGAGACTAAGAGAAGGACATGAATAAATTGAAAGAAGAGAATTAAAAATGAACAATTTGAAAGAATATAATAAAAGTGGAGGATTTTTTTTTAAAAAGGGCAGAAGTGTTAAGTGGCAAGGTGGTAAGTTTCATTACCCGCCATTAAAAGAGTTGCATATTATCCAGGTCGGGGCAGCTGAGAGTCCTACAAACTGTGGCTGAGAGTCCTCTGGGCTCTTTTAAATTTAAATCGGCTACTCACAGGTGGCAGGAGATGAGGAGACAAAAGTATCAAAGTCGAGGAGGGAGAGAGTGTACGAGACTGAGATAACTAATGTCAGGAAATGAGGAGACTGTTGGCTGCGATCAGGAGAGACAGGAAGACTGACAGCTGCTAAAGCAATTTATGGAGTTGGTTGGACTGCGGCACTGATGTTGATATCAAGTGCATTTATAAACCAGATGGTCTAAATGCCACAACATTAAAAAAGGGACTCTGTAATCACAACTATAGGTGGTATTTTGGGCCAAACAACCAGGATTCCAAGAAGACACCTAAGAAACTAAGCTTGATAGATAAATAGCAATAATAATTAGCAATAAAAGCAATAAAAAAAGAAAGAATGAAGCTACAGCGTCAAGCAAGACAAGCAGCCATCAATTAGCTACTCCAGGGAGGTTTATGGGAAACATACACCATGGAAGCAACGCCACCCGAAGCGATACAAGCAAGGCTGCACAGACAAACAAGTTCAGAACTTTATTATACCATGTTTTTTTTGGATTGTAAATCCAATTGTCTCAAATCTCTCAAGAAGACCCCGAGGGGAATTCTAATTAAATTCACTTGGATTCAACGAACAGATTCAATTCTGGCGATCAAAATGTCAAGGTCACTCATCACAGAAAGCACATCTTTGGCCCCAACACAAGAATATCGTAGTCAATAAGTTATAAAAACAAGATGTCAGCATCATTGTGATGTTCTACAGAGAGACATTTTTACAACATGACATTTTGGTCAGATAATAAGTTTATGTGCCGTCTGATGTGTCCGCCTTCAAATTTGTGGTGTTGTGGGGCTGAAACGGTGTGAAAGAGACACGTTTTAGAATTAGCGATGCCCATATTATCATAGCTACAACTTTGTGTTCTATCATTATCAGCTTCTATGGCTTCATAGCAACACACTTTGTCCTTTAATAATGAAGTGACCAGATCACAAGCATGTTTAGTGACAAAGACAGTATCATTCTTAAACTTGCTTTCTAATTTAGGTTGGAGTCTTTACAAGGTCATTAAATACAATTCAAGTGCTGCTGCAGCAATGGAATTGGACGAGAGTCAGGTTTATACGACAAGTACAATAAATTTTGGCAACATGAATCTCAATGCTCTGACAGCACTGCTGCTGCTGGCTTCCACAGCCATCTGCTGTGGCTGAAAAGTGGCCTGGAGGAAGTAGGGAGAGGCACCGAGATCCAAGTGATGGTTTTATGGAGTTAAAAAAATAAAACAACAAAGCAACAGATTTTTTTTTAACTTTGTCTTTAAACACAGTGGAGACAAAAAGTTTTGTTTTGACAAAGACCAAAAATTTATCCACATAGTATTGAGGTAATCTTGAAGTTCACTTCAGATGAAGAAAAGCCATCAAGTCAAAGGACAAAAACACTGCATGGTCACTCAGACTACTATTACCAAGAGCTAGATCTTGCAGCCCGTTGTCACTCCCGAGGCGTAACATGCCGACGTTTTGTCAAGTCCCGGGGCGTTCCTGAGGAACGCGAAAGGAGACCTTCGGCGTTCTTATGGTACGCGGCGGGTTATGGCCGAAATCCAGTGCAATGACGCTCCCGCGGTAATAGACGTTCCAGCCCTGTATTCCAGCCCTAAACCTAACCTTATCCCTAGCCCTAACCATAACCTTTTTCCTGAGCTTAACCAGACTTTAATGATGTTAAATAGCGTGTTTCTAAGCGATTTGAAGAAAAAGAGCAAACATGTGTAGATTGAGTCCATACGGTTCTCATATTTCCTCATTTTTTCCGAGGTCGTCATTTAGGAACGCGGTGGGTAGCCGAAAACGTAATATGTTGACGATTTGTCACCTAGCGTAAAATGTTACGCTTTGGGAGCAGAGATGAGCAGTAACGCGTTACTTGTAATGCGTTACTGTAATCCGATTACTTTTTTCAAGTAACGAGTAAAGTAAGGGATTACTATTGCAAAAACGGTAATTAGATTACCGTTACTTTCCCGTAGGAACGCTGCGTTACTGCGTTACTAAAACCGTGATTTTTTTTGCTAGAATGTCTCATGAGAGTGACATAAGCAAGTGCTACATTTGTGACAACAGCTGTGTGCAGATCAACAATGGATCATATATGGAGTGCGGGAGAGAGTATGAGCGTGCAGCGTTTAAAGCGTGGAAGTACTGACCTTACTTTGAGTTTGATTCTATAAAAAGTGTCAAAAACATTAGTGTCCGTTGTGCGTGGGAAGAAAACTTCTTTTTACAGCGAAAAAAACCCCTAAACTTCCAAGCAAACACCGAGTGCGCTATGACGTAATGGGAAATTCACAGAGAAACTCGCGGATTCTTCCACTGACCGCTGCGGCACACCTGCACCAGGGTAAACCTCCGCCTAACCTACTCCTGCTTTACAGGTGAAAATAGAGCAAAAGGACCGCTAGTCTTTGACTTTATTTATTTTCTGCTGTGTTTTACTTGCATCTATTTGAAAGACTGAGTGTAAACACACACAAAAAAAATTATTTTATGTACTGGAATGTGCAGAAAATAGGTTTAAATATTAAACAAATTTCTTCCAGTCAGAGAATGTTGCATATAATTACATTTTGGCTTGATGCATAAAGTTAAAAGATTAAAACTAGTAAAACAAGTTTTAAAAAGAGATGTTTCCATTTGATTACATTTTGCATGATGGATTATGTAGAAAAAGTAGAATTGGGTGGAAAGATCTATCGCTTTATCACCTATTCAGGTTGTAAATCGTGTTTTTAAAAAGTAACTAAGTAACTAAGTAATTAATTACTTTTGAAAATAAGTAATCAGTAAAGTAACGGGATTACTTTTTGGGGGAAGTAATCAGTAATTAGTTACTGATTACTTTTTTTAAGTAACTTGACCAATACTGTTTGGGAGTGAGAACGTGTTGCACTTGCGATCTTCCACATATGTCTGACAGTTGCAACAAGTGCAAGTTATTAAGAAGTTTAATTTGGCTGTGGAAGTTTTTTTTTTTTTTATTTGTAAATTTGCATCACTTTTAGGGTGAGTCATGTGCAGCCATAATTCTTTTGTTGTTTTGTTTCATTACAGTTTCGCTCCTCTTCCAACACCATTTTTAGCTCGCCTGACAAACTAAACAAATTAAAACCATAGCACCGTTTTTCAGTGACATAACATTGATTGGCACAATAGTTCAGACACAAGCTTTCTGACAACTCCTACACCAGAGGGACAAAAGACCAAGACCAGAAACTCACAACCAAAACGCTTGTGGAGGAGATCAGTGGAGAACTGAGCTAATTAAATCTCACTTCTCAACTTAAATTGACCAAACAACTCAAAGGCAGGCAAAAGGTTTTTGTAAGAACTTATAGCACCTGCAGGCAATGATGCCTAACGAGGCCTCTGCACACCAGCAGATTATAATTATCCAAAAAGAATTGAACTGTGTTAATAAAGCCTGGAGTAAAATGTTCATAAAAATAAACACCTCAAGCAAGATGTGTTTATGAGGTACGTGAAGAAGGAACCTATTAAAATTAAAGAAATAGCTTAATTCTTGCTCATTTACATGAAATGCTGATTTGGCTTCATGATGGTGCCAATCAGATGCCTGAAGACACAGTTTCTATTAGCTGTTATTTGTACAAATATATTACAAATACCTTCTAAACTGCATCAACTACAAATCAAATTAATTAATGCTGGTATTAGAAGAGAGTGGGACTCCAAACTCTATTCTCGAACTATCAATTAGATTAGATTAGATTAGATGAAACTTTATTAATCCCTCGGGTGGGTTCCTCCGGGAAATTCAGTTTCCAGTAGCAAAGCACCGAAAGAAGTTGCATGTTACAGATACATTAAGGGGAATGAGAGTAAGGATATAAGCATAAATACACCATATATACACATAGATACAGAATATACAATATGGATAAATAGGATTGCTATTGGCCATATTCTGATCTTTTTAACCTGCCTTAAATGTTTTAACAGAAGTCTCATGTGTGATCCACAGAACTTTACAAACATATCTCCAGTTCACACCTATACAAAATGAACATTCTGAAGATATTAATTCACTCAAAAATGTTGCAATAGTTGTTCAGGTCTGTTTATGGGAATCAGAATCAGATCTATTCCAGCAGACCTACGACACCAGCTTCTTTAAAGAATTGCTTTATGAGTCATTATAAAAACTGCTGTTTCTAGTCTAGTGAGTTCCTCATATTCATTTTTGAGTCTTTCAAAATGAAGCGATAATTTGGTAGCTCATTTGTGATATATTTTACAGCCAGCGGTTTATGTGTTGACTGAAAATGAGTGAGGTGTTTCTTGAGATCTTACAGCAAAAACATAGCAGTGACTTTATGTCACAGTGTGTCGTGATGATAAGCAAAGATCACAGAGCATCATTCTAACCACTTCAAAGAGTCTGACAAAAAAGTATGTGACTGATGACAAGTTATGCATTGATGTTTGATTTGTGATCCACTTTGGTGAACGCCACTCAAAACAAATGCAGGAATCCAAAAACCAAAGAGCAGCATACGATGTAAAAAGTTTATACAATTTGTTGCTGTTATTCTATCCAGCAGATGGTTTTTGTCAACTGAAAATAAAGGAATATCTTTACTTGGTAAGATTCTTTGTCTTATAAGGCTTCCACACTAGAATTTCTTCCACTTAGACATTTTACACACTGAGTGGCTTTTATGGACTCAGCTTTGTTTAATAATAGTGGAATAATAAGCTCCATGGGAGGCAATTAGTGAAACACTCTAAACTGACACCTGTGACCACATGAAATAAATGATTAAACAGACTGAATGCAGAAAAAAAATTAGCAAATCATGGAATTTAGTCAACATTTACACTGAACATAAGTGTAACGAGATGTTTGTCTAACAGGAAGATATATTAAACCACACTCATGTGATTAATTAAAGGGGGAAAACTAAACTCTTGACTCCTACAGTGAGGGCATTTGGAGCCTCTGTTACGGAGTGGGGGTGCCTTTGCTGTTTCCTTTGAGAAAAGGATATTGAAATCCGCCCATCCATTCAGATGGATGTCATCTTCTTTAGAATTATTGATCCACCCAAATGGATGGGATCCCGAACAGTTTGAGTTTGTGAATGTTGTTAGCTTCTCATCACCAAACCTCAGCCTGATTGAACACCTAAGTGGACATCCCAAACTGCAAAAATAAATTCGAAATATTTTAATATTTTGAACTTGTGCAGATATGTAGTCCCATCTATTGGTGCTTATTTGCATTTTTCAATATTGTTATCTAACTGTGCCCCAATAGAACAGCTTCACCTTTGGTCTGAAGTCACTATTTGACACCAGTTGACCTTTCGCAACTGGATTAAAACATCAAAATGATTGGCAGCCCATTTCCAGAAACTCTTCTGATGTCATGTCTTGGCTTACTGAAGAACATAACGAGAAACAACATTGGTTTTCCTTTAAGTTCTTTTTATCTCTACATGTATATTTTCATATTTTGCACTTACAAAAAACTAAATTGAGCTTATGTTCTCAATTTAAGATAGAAAATGTTCCAGTGTCATATATTTTTGCCCAGTTACCTTATAGGACAACATAAAGCCAGTGGTAGGGATGCAACGATACCAATTTTTTCAAACCGATACGATACTGATACTTGGATCTGAGTACTTGCCGATACAGAGTACAAAAAAACGATACTTCTACCACACACACACACACACACACACAAATACAATTAATTGGAAGACAAGTTTTATTATATTCACTGCCGATAAAAAATAAAATCTTAATAATAATGACCACAAAAAAAATTTCAAGTGAAAAATAAGCACTTCTGTTAACGTATTGCAGAGTCTCCACATTGTAATTTTACAAAATATCACTGAACTATTGGCACTGTCTCGAGCTTTCAGAATAATAAATAAACACTTCTGTTTGGAATAAAATAAATACACATTAGGTTTGCGAATAAAATAAACTTTTAAATTATTGCAGAGTGTCCATATTGTAAACAAACAAACAAAATAATTATTATTAAATAAATAATAAAATATGAAAAAATTATAAAATAAATAAAATAATAATTGGCCCCCTAGTGGCCAATCTAACAAACTACAACAGAAATGACAAGCCATCCTCTGATTAATGAAATAAGTTAGTATCGGTTCATGGTATCGGTTAACTTTTACGAGTATGAGTACACACACATTTTACAGTATCGGCCCCGATACCCGATACCAGTATCGGTATCGGTGCATCCCTAGCCAGTGGCTAGGTTGCAATATTTTTGTGTTATATTGTGAAATGTGTTATATTGTAAATGCCACCTTTAACTGTTCATAGTATATATTTTTTCCCGTCCGACAATGAAAACTATTGAAGAGAGAAAGACATGGGGGGAACTTCTTGAGAGGCTTCACATAGCAGGAGAGAACAAACAGCAGTGTGATTTAACTCCCCAAAAAGCTGCCATAATCATTCAACACTAATAACCAGGAAATGAAACTGGACACCACATTAGCCCAGCACTGCAGTGGAACATCCAGTTGCTCTCTGTCAAATTACCACATTAGTTCTAATGGCACAGGGAGCATTCCAGTCGGACACAGCCCTCAACCTGTCCAGCTACAGGAGGTGGACTCAAGATCATGAGCATTTGTGAGGTCTGAATTATAATGTTGTGGTTGTGCGTTTCCTTCTTTATGGACTCAGAGGAGAACAACTAAAGTCTTTGGAATGTGAAAGTTGCGTAGAGATGAGGGTTTCGTGTTTAATTTAAACTAAAGGCGTCGTTCGTTATTCTGACAAAATGATGTGGATAACTGACATTATGACAGTGAATAAAAAGAACAAATGCTTGTTGTAGTGAACATTAATGTCCAACTGAACTGAAAATATTCTGACTGGGGACAGCTTAAACTGCCTGCCTCTCCTTTGCTATATTCATCATCATCACCGTTACAAGGCAGGCTCAATCACTGGGCCCTTTTCAGTCTGGTTAATATTCAAGGCATGGCAAAAGGCATCCTGATGGGACATCAAATGAACCACATGGAGTGGGCTTGTTGCCATTAGCCAGCAATCACAAACTAAAGACCCTTGTGACTTCTGGCACATTTGATGCTACAATAATAAAACCTCTGCTTTAATGAAGCAACTCAAAAAATACGTAAAAGGAAAGAAAACCAAAATATTTTCATCTCGTTAACGGTCTTTCATGTGGTTGACGGTTGCAAGAACTGCATCTCACAAGGTGTGTGGGAGTGGTGGTTACAGATTGGTGCAAAATCAAGTTTGCAGGTTGGTCTTATTGTGTGACTGCATTTAGTTAATGAGTGATGTATCCTGCACATCCACATCTAGCAAAAGACAAATGCAAACTTTATCCTAAACAGATATTAACAGCACACATAGCAAGAGTCGGTAGAAGCACCAAGCGAAGGAAAATGCTGATGATCAGAGCAGAATGAAGTGAGCACTGCAGATTGTACTGCCAGTTAAGGGACAAACAATCCATCCATCCATCTTCTTTTGCTTTTCCAGTTCAGGGTCGCAGAGAGGTCGCAGGTGTTCCCACGTGTCATAGGGCAAGAAGCAGGGCATTCCCTGGATCAGTGGCCAAATTCATATTCACATCCGTCTTCTGCCTTTCCTTCATTTTCTGAATAAATCCCTCTTTCTTAAGGTTCATATTAAAACATTTGTCTCCATGTGATTAACAGCCAACCATTTTTGCTTGTGTAGTTTCACACAGGGAAAGCAATCAAAAGCACTTGCAGCTTGTTTTTGGAACAGCTGCATGGGTCATTTGAAGGGACTCGCAAACAATCGACTGGGATCCTAGCCCAGTATCTGTCCCAGCTTTGATCTCACCGGATTCCTAGCAGGCGCACAAAGCAGAAACCAAGGAAAGAAATTGCTTCCAACAAAGTCTGAATTTCTATTCTCTTTTCTCCTGAGGTGTGTTTTATCCCCAGCTCGCTTTCTCTCAGTTGATGAAATGCAATATTTGGCTTTTTTTAAATGACTGACTGAGCCTCTTATTGTGACTGACTTTTCTTACTAAACCTCAAGAGACTTGTTGTAATTTTCCATTCTGCACACACGTGCACACACACACACACAAAGAGAGAGGGGGGGGGGGGGGGGGATTCATTAGACATTTTATGTATTGAGGAACCAAACAGTAAAACTATGAGAAAGGTCTCATCTTGTTTATTTTTGGTCTAAATTGGTATAATTTAGGGCAATTAAATACATTTTACATACAGATAATAGATATGAAGATAATGTTAAAAATTAGTTTCATTTTATATTTTAAAAGGAAATATGTCCCGACTTACACATACCACTACATTAACATTCGTCCTCCATGTCATTACTTCCCTGTTGTTATTGAGCAGCGTTTTTAGTTTTTGTCACTGGTTCTACACCTCCAGTGTATTCGATTTATACCCACTGGACACTTTATTAGTTACTCCTTACACAGTGTTGGGGAGTAACGGAATACATGTACCACCGTTACGTATTTAAAATACAAAATATGAGTAACTGTATTCCGTTACAGTTACCGTTTAAAAAGGTGGTATTTAGAATACAGTTACTTTGTTGAAATAAATGGATTACACGGCGGTACTTCCCTGTTTCATATTGTGGCGGGTCAGGCCTGTTTGGGTTTTGTTTGACAGCTACGTTCTGTTGTTCCAGGTGGCAGCGTTGCGGTTGCCATGGTTACAGGGTGACGCTCTCGCTCTGCGTGTTTCCTCGGTGAGAGAGGCCTTTTTGTTGTTGTTGTGCTAAGCTAATAGGCAGAATGTAGAATGTAGCATCATGGGCAGTGTAGTCCGTGCTGCCATACACGTTATGTGTCTGTGAGCGCGAGGAGGGAGAAAAAGGCAAGTGGAAAAGTACGAGCTGTCATCGAGCAAAAACGGGAGCTGGAAGCATGTAAATATAATAATAACCACTGCAGCCAAGAAGAGAGCCTGACGAGCCCAGTTGTAAGTAAGCTATTAAGACTCGACTGTACACCGTGTTCGTGTTTTCCTCCAAAAACAATAAGTTCCGTTGGAGCAGCCTTTCAACGCCTCTCTCTGTCTCTTGCAAGCAAAGTTGACCCAGACAACAAAGTAAAGCTAGTTTTCGGCCACGAGCCGACACAGAACCCACCGTATTAGCCAGAGGTCCCTTTACTACGGTTCGGAGCCGCGGACCTTCAGTAACAGTAATAAATCACAGCAATAGTACATTCATGTAGTTGTAAAATGCATAATATGTTAAGTAATCCAAAGTATTCAGAATATGTTACTCTCATTGAGTAACGTAACGGAATACGTTACAGAATACAGTTTAGGGCATGTATTCTGTAATGGAATACATTTTAAAAGTAACCTTCCCAACACTGCTCCTTACTAGCACCACATCAAGAGTTGCTGCAGTTTTGTCACCTGCACATCCATGTGAATCTCTAACACAAAGGTGCTTTATTGGATGAGATCCGGTGGCTGCGGAGGCCATTTGAGTGCAGTGAACTTGTCGTGTTAAAGAAACCAGTTTGAGATGATTTGACATTTGTGGACATGATCAGCACTAATACTTGGTAGGCTGTGGTGTTCAAACGGTACACAGTTGGTATTAAGTGGCCCAAAGTGTACCAAGCACATATCCTCCATTCCACATCCATCCACTTGCATCATTGATGGAAAGCCATACTTTCATGTTGCCAACAGCAATGAAAACTCATCACATTTTTTTTCTCCAATTTTCTGTTGTTCAATTTTGGTGAGACCCTACAAAACTGTAGCCTTAGTTTCCGCTGTACTCCATGAGCTTCAAGGTTTGATGTGATGTCCATTCAGAGATGTTCTTCTGCATACTTTGGTTGTAATGAGTGTGGTTTTTTAAATTACTGTTGCTTTCCCATCAGCTCAAAGTGGTCTAGCCATTCTCCTCTGACCTCTGGCATCAACAATGCATTTTCTCCCAGAGAACTGCTGCTCCTTGGATTTTTTTTTTATTATTATTTGGACCATTCTCTGTAAATCCAAGAGGTGGTGTGAGAAAATCTGAGCAATTTTGGAAATAGTCAGACCGGTCCATCTGGCACAAACAGCCATTCCACATTCAAAGTTAGTAAAATGACCTTTCTCTGCTATTCTGATGGTCAGTTTGAACTTTAGCAGGATGTCTTGACTATGTCCTAAATGTATCAATGTATTGAGTCGCTGCCATGTGATTGGCACATATATAACTCTCCCTTACTCTCATAAAACACACACATATATATGTGTGTTAACCAAGAACTGCAGACTTAATGTTATTGAGGTTTTACCTTGTGAATACTGAGTTTGATTTTATACACATTTACCAGTAATCTTGGGCAAAGTTTCAAGCTGCAAAATGTGATATTTTTTTCCCTCCAAATTGATATTCTCCATTCCCTAAAGAAATGTCAGGGGAGCAAAATAAGGGCAGATATTGACTTTTTTGAGTCAACGACTTGACTAGTCAATCAATTCCAGTTTCCTAAATATTTACCCTGGAGCTCACTGACAGTAATACACCACAAGTCATTATTTCTTCTTATTTGAACAAATGTCAGCAAGGTAAAATGACATTTTCTCACACTGGAAGATGAACTCTTATTCACCCGTGTTGCTTATTTGAATATCATCAAGCATCAGCAGTGAGACAGAAGGAAGTTATGGTTTCAAGCTCAGACAAAGTTATATTCAAAGAAATTTGGAAATGTGAGTATAATCATCCCATTCTCAATCCAGGCTGTCAAACGTTCTTTTATCAAAGCCCCTGGCCTCTCAAAAATACAGTGTTTAAGGTGTCACCACACACCAGGTTTCTGACAAAGATGAGATGACCTGTCACTTCCAACACTTTACACAAGGACACTTGTGAACGACCCCTTTTTGTATCAGCTTTAATCACAGGCTATGTCTACACTAATCTGAATACATTTGAAAACATCTTTTTCGTCAAAAAACGCTCCACGTCCACACTAGCGTTTTCAATCATTTCCAAACGACTGAAAATGCTTACGTTCCTGTATTGCGCATGTGTGACACATAAGACGATTCGACCTGCGTTATTTCTGTGTGCCGTTTATTTACTTTCCGGCTCTTTGAAACATCACAGCAAAATGTCCAGGAAAAGCACCAAGGTTTTCAAATGAACTGACAATGAGGTGGAGTTGTTGCTGCGAGTAACACAAAAGTACAAAGTTGCAAAAGCGAGTGAGAGTTAAAGAATTTTAAGAAAAGCTATCTGGAGCATGTACAAACTGATATTAATCTTTAATAGGGCTGTCAAAACAAAACAACTGCTCCGCTATCTTAGGTTAATTGGTCACATGACTACATCATATGACTAAAATGCATCATCGTTTTAAAAAGTCTCGGTTTACGCAATCTACACTTCACCACGAAAACAGCGTTTTCCAATTCTTCTGCTTTGGAGAACATTTTCAAAAAGCTCAGTTTTCCTTGACTAAAAACAGGAGCTTAGTGTCTTAGTGTGGACGAAGGTCAAAACGGAGAGAAAAGGATACGTATTAGTGTGGACACAGCCACAGTAAGGTTTAAATATGGAGGGTTAATGGCATGAAAGGGCATATTTTAACCCAAACCTTGATCTAACCAAGTAATCTTTGGTGCCTAGACCTAACCAGGTGTGTGAATGTAAATGTAAACTGCAAGTGAAAAGGAAACAAACAAAATAGAGTGCAAAACACAAAGCTTCCAAATGGGACATGAACTATGGTGTCCTGGCTGGAACACTTGTGATTTAGTCCACTAACTCTGAACAAATAATTGAGCCGACAGCTGTATAGAACAATCATTACTGGCTACCCTAATGACCACTACAGAAGTGTTCATATACCACATTTAATCAAATCTGTGATATGTCAAGAAGTCTGCACAGTGTGAAATCTTCTCACATTTCACCCTTCATTTCTCAACGTGTTGTCTGCAATTAATTTATGGTTAATGCTTTTAACTTGAAGTATCGAGGTTAAGAGTGCATCGTTTTCTGCTTTTTCAGTTAATTATTTATAATTACTGTGGTATAAAGTTTAAAACAGCAATCTGAGTTTTCTAACACGTTCTGCCCTCTCCTCATTCTTCCCACCACCCTCAGGGTAAACTTCATTTTTCTCCCCATCTTCACTTCTATCATCCTCTATGACATCTTCCTGCTACGCATACAAGCTCCTAATTACATTCTATTCTTTTGATGCTAAGGCAGATCAGAAGTCAGTCTGATCATCTGGGGAACCTGCTGCTTCTTCTCTGGCTGAGGCATATAAGCCCTTTTTCCATTATTACCTACTCAGGTTGGTACCCCATGGCTTGCCTCGGTTTTCAGGGTTTTCCATTAGGTTAAAACCCTAAAAAACCCTGGTACCCACTACTTTATTAGTACCTACTAAGATGCTAAGTTCAATTCAATTAAATTCAATTTTATTTATATAGCGCCAAATCACAACAAAAGTCGCCTCAAGGCGCTTCATAGATACAGAGAAAAACCCAACAATCATATGACCCCCTATGAGCAAGCACTTTGGCGACAGTGGGAAGGAAAAACTCCCTTTTAACAGGAAGAAACCTCCGGCAGAACCAGGCTCAGGGAGGGGCGGAGCCATCTACTGCGACCGGTTGGGGTGAGAGAAGGAAGACAGGATAAAAGACATGCTGTGGAAGAGAGACAGAGGTTAATAACAGATATGATTCAGTTAAGTTAAGGCGTCACTCGATGAGTCATGAGAGCGTCTTCTTCGCAAAAATAAAAACTGCCATTTTTTAAACCTAGTGATGAGGAAATGGCCACAGAAAACAACAGACCACAGACATCCACCTTCGTTATGGCGTTGGTGATGCATGCTAACTACGTCACGAGACGCTCGGCCAGTGGCGGTCCTAGGGCTAGGACCGGCATTGTATGCATACGGCATATTACCAAACAGCCATCATAATTCGTCATACAATGAGAACAGGACAAATCAACAACTGACTAATTAATATTAAAATCTGTAACATAATGTATTTTTTTGGAGTTTAGTCTGTTGCTGTTACTATTTTTACCATTTCTTTTTGGAGCAACTGTAATCCACATTATTTCCTTAGGGATTAATAAAGTATTCTGACTCTGATTGTTTCAGGATGACCTGCCATTATCCAATGACACATCTGCTTACCTGTATCTTTTGCTCATTTCTCCTCCTCATCTTTTCTATTTTTTCTAAACTGAGCACCTGATGGCTTTGAACTTTTCTTGTCCATCTTACATTGGTTTTAATTTTGCACTCCAGTATGAACACAAATCCCCCAACTCGTGGATTGCCACAACATAACCTAATAGACCTACACCTTTCACACAACCCAGGACTCAAATCATGAATACACAATGGGCTTGGATTTACAACATTGTGAATGAAATGTGCTCTATTTGGAAGCAGCCGCCCCCCCCCCCCCCCTTTCGAAGGGTTGTGTGTGAGACTTTAAATCATCAAACTGTAAATTATAAATGTTAAATTGTTATTGATCCCTTTACCCCGAGTCCTAAAGTGTATGTTTATTTTCTTACTCTTCTTATATTTATTGTTTGTTTCCTTGCACTGCTGTAACTGGAGCCTCGTTGTCCCGTCTCTATATACTGGACTGTATGTAGCGGAGATGACAATAAAGTTTACTTTGACTTCAGCAGCGAGCAGGCGCACCGAGGGCTCTCGAAAAAAAACATCGGTGCAAATTATAAGTCTGTATCATGATGTCTGGTGTTTTCGTGTTTGTTGTTTTGTTTTTATTTTTGTTTTATTTTGCGAGTTGGTTATTAGATGCTGCTCCAGCCAGCCAGAGAATCCCCCGCCGCCCTCTCCTCTCTGTGCCGCAAGCAGCAGGCGCACCTCGCAAACGGAGGGCGCCCTTACTCCCAGCAAATGGGCGATAGAAAACCGATCGGTGCCTATATGCCCGTGATGCTGCCCCCCACCACGATGCCGCCCCGGGCAACCGCCCGTGTCGCCCGTATCAAAAACCGCTACTGCGCTCGGCCGCGTTGCAATAACAACCCCACACACAGTGGTACTAAATTTTCATGAGAACTGAGTAGAGTCAAGTCGTACCGCCTCGATTCGAGCCGATAGTTACTAATGGAAAAAAGGGGCTATATTGTTACATCTGGCATTAGCTTAATATTTTTAACAGCTGCTGATCTAAACCATTCTTAGCATGTTAGTTGTGCACTGCTCACCTTTCTTTTAAAAGAAATGACTTAATAGTTGGCTTTTGCCCCCTCTCCATTCTTTCTTTTCTTTTTTGATGCCCCCGATTTTTCTTTCTTGGGGAAACAAATGGATCACAGTTCACATTAGCAGTCACCTTGATAAAATAAATGAGCTGTGTTGTAAAGGGAAGTCCCAGTGTGAGGCGGACTAAACCAATTTGCTTGATTTGTAAGGGGTGAAAGCGGCATCGGGGAGCGTCCGCCACTATTTCTAATGATAATAAGTTCAGGCAGCCAACTGATTTATTCAGGCAATTAAATTATAACACTTATTAGGTAGAAATTTTAAGAATGTAAACAAAAGGGTTGGAAGGGCTCGTCCTTTCCTCTGGGGCCCTGGGTAGTCACTTCCACCTCCCTTCTGCCTCTAACTGACTACTACCGTCCTTTAAAATAGGACGGTTGTCTCTCAGCCAGTGTGTTAACCAGCAAACACCAAAGGACAGCTTTTTGTAAATCTGACACCAATATTTGACACCTTTGGTTAAGACTTGAATGAGACGTGTTGGAATGACTTCTAAACAATTTCTCATACTTGATTTGGCTAAATTATAGAGGTTTGTTTTTTTTAGAGCTACCCAAATATACTATCTGACAGACAAAACAGAGTTTACTTGAGCCAAGCTAAATTATGTGGTCAATTTATAACAAGTGTGGCCAGCCACTGTAAAATGTGAGTATTGCTTTCTCCAGTTTACTGAGTTGACTGATGTGATTAAAGTGTTTTCATCAGGTTTTTGGAGATGATTTTGCCAGAGAAAATACAAACTTGTTGTAAATAGACTGGGAGAAAAAAGAGAAAATAAATATCAGTTACCCAGCAGGCATTGTGTGGGTTAACAAAGGAGTGATGGATTTTTTACTGAACATGACTTGTTCTGTCTTGATGCATGTCCAATCATTCAGATAAGGAATCTCAAAAAGTTGATTCTGCTCATCTGGGACAGAATTCTGGGATTACTTGTTCTGTTTGTGCCAACAGTCTGCTTAGATGGGTATTCTACACTCAATTGAAACAAGCAAGCAGCAAACACAGCTAGATGACTATCTCTGGACTTTGAATTTGGTGTTCCTGACAGATTGCACCAACCCACCCATTATGTTTAAATTAGAGTTGCAGAGTAAGGATAAATATGAAACCAACATCCCCAGTTGAGTGACTACAGTGAAAAACAAGATAAAAGTGATGCAATGCTGCCACCTGTGGAGGTTTTGTGAAACTGAGCACATCTTACAATTTCAATACTGACTTTGCATCTATTGAGCCTGTTCACAGCTTTCATACTGATATTAACATGGGTTGCATCATGCATTATTCTACCTCTGTTGTGCTTCTGTTGATGGTGATTCCTGACTAATTCTCAATCACCAATATATTGAGATTATATCCACGGCATCACCTGGCATGAGTGGAGAGCTCTGACAGAAACTTCAAAGATATGCAGCGCCATTTGGACCAAATTATTTGTGCAACTCTTTTTTATGTTGAGTATAACTCACCAGGGCAAGATCCACAGTTACAGATGACCACCGTGTGGCTCGGCTAATCATTCCAACCATTTCCCAGGGCCCTGACTATGAGAAAGTAGCTGCCTACTTCTTGTACCAATAGACTGTTATAAAACTACATTTATTTCTGCTTTTCCAGTTTTGAAACCTACATTTTTATTATGTTTAGGTATAGTTGGATAGCACTGCTTTAATAATTTAAGCACTAGAATGTTTCTGATGGAATATTTCTTCTTTTGTTTCTGTTGTAGTTGCAGGTGTCTCAGAGCGGCAGGGCTGTCACAGCTGAGCCCACTGTTGTATCTGGCAGTAGATCTAAACTGCTTCATGACTCAGCTTCCCTTTTTTTTTAAAGTCATGCCCTGGTTATAGGACTCATCACAGTTTTTATCAGTATGACCAACAGTATGTGAATGCTTGAACTGTACATCCACATGTGATTACTGAACATGTCATTCTAATACTGTGGGCTTTGTTCTGCTACTCTAAGCCTCCGCACTTTTGGTTTCAGGCTTTCCACCAGATTTTGGAAACTGGCTGCAGGGATTTGCTCTTATTCAGCCAAAACAGCATTAGTGAGATCCAACAGTGTGCGATAAGACTTGGCTTACAGTCGACAATCCAGTTCATCCCAGAGGTGCTTGGATGGGTGGATGGGGTTGAGATCTGAGCTTTGTGCAGCCAATCAAGGCTTAACTGTTGTGAGGCCCAGCACATAAAAACCAGCTCCAGACTGAAGGCACATGCAAGTATCTGCTGTCCAAATTATTGTTTTTTCTTTTCCCTTTTTTTTTTTTACATAGTTAATTTAATGATGCTAAAAAAAATGGCTAACTAAAAAAAAAAGAAAAAACATTAACATATAGCAAAAAAATCTATTGTTTTTTTTAAAAACAATGACTATAACAAAAGGTCAAAGATTGCATCTGCATTAATTCATTCAGCATTAACTTTGTCAATAGATGTGCATACTTCACTTGTACACATTTAAAAATCACATAAAATCACACATTTAAAGCACAAGCTCTCCTCCACTAAAATAGAACAAATGAAAATAATTTGAGATCTGAGTGGATGATGGCACATTTGCTCTTGTGAGACATCTTGCTAATTACTTTGATTTTTTTTTTTTTAGTCTGCATCTTTCATATTGATGCTAAAGCTGTGATATGAGTAGGAGGAGTTGTCCATGAAGAGCAGGAATAGACTGGCTGAGAAATGAGTGAAAAGATGCTCTTAGATGTCAGACAGCAGGGAAAAAGGAGGGCGATCTGACCCTGACTGTGTGTGCACACTGGGGCAGAGACTGGGTTCTCATTCTGAGCTCCATGTGTGGCTGGGTACATGCAGAAAGTACACTTGCTTATGTTGGAAAAAGATCATTTTTGGAATATTGTCAATGAAGTAAACATGTTTTATCTCACGTTTTCAGTAACTCTGTGTTTAGAGTCAAACTTTCAGTGTTATTAATCCAATAATACCATCTCTGACACACCCTTTTAATATGACACCTGTACAAAAGCAGCATGTTTCTTCTCTTCAAAAGGGAAAAATCTCATACAACTTGACCCTGAAATGGCAAATTAATTGGAATAGCCTTTTTCCAAAACTCTCACTGCTCTATTGATACATTTAAGTCTTTTTTTTAATTATTTTTAATAAGAAATTATTGCTTAATTGTGATGTTAAAGTCCATTCATTAGTCAAACCTCAGATCCAGAAGGAACAATGAGATTTTCATTCTTTTTGTGGAACACTAGACAATCCTTGAGCATGTGAGCTTGTGGACTCGGATGAGGTACTCGACTGCGTTCTTCCTGCGGTGGGGTGTGTCAGAAGCAGGAGGATTACGACGATTACTGCAAACAGACACAACCATAATGAGAGTTTGGGTCTTATTGCTGGCAGTAAGTCGGACTCATTCTGTGTTTGCTGGACTTCATAGGGCCTACTCTTTGTCACTGACTCATAATTTGCATGGACAGAATGTCAGCAATGGGGTGAAGGGTGTCAGGTTTGGTTTGAAGCTGAGTACTAGGATAAGAATTAACACTTCCAAGCCTGAAGCAGTGTCTGACAGACACAGTACCTGTCTCTTGTATCAGTGGAGAATGGAACATGAAAGTAAGGATGTCGATTTACTGGTTATCTTGATTTCCAACCACATTTATGGTCAGGAGCTGTAGGTGCTGACTGAAAGAATGGCTACTTCATCGCATCAAAAGGAGACATCTGAGGTAGTTTGGTCATCTGACTAGGATGTCTCCTGGGCACCTCCTCAGTTGAGTGTTTCAGGCACATCTTACCGGGAGAAGGCTGCAAAGCAGACCCAGTACCTACTGGAGAGAGGTTGTCTCAACTAGTTTAGGAACTCCTATATGGGCCTCCCAGAAGAGCCGTGGGAGTTGGTCGGGGTGAGGGAGGTCTGGGCATTTACATTGCTTGTGTAGTGTGTATGTAAGTACAGAAGAGCACTTAATATTTATTGGAATCTCTCTAATGCCCTTTCATGTCTGCTTATGCAATGAAAATGTTGGTGGAGGTCAAGGGTGATGCTCTTAGAAATTAGCATATATGCAATGGGGGATTCAGTGATTTAGCATCTGAAATTAACTTTGACTGGAGACAAATGTTTAATGAGGGAGGGGTCGGAGGTCTAAGCCATTAAAATTTCAGTCACATAAAAAATGCAGCTGGTCTTTTTTTTCCCCCGAAAGAGCGCTGGGACTTCTGTGTCTTTTCACTCAGACCATGCTGATGGAGTTCTGATTATAGTTCAGACATTGAGGAGCACGATGAAGGCACAGAGGAAGCTACTGGAATCACTGATACGGCCTGCTGCTGCCATCAGCTAACATTATCAATTTGCATATGTGTATGCGTCACATGTCTGCAGTTGCCCTTTCCAAATGCCACGAAAGGTCAGAAAGCAATAAGTCAAAGTGCCGCTCTGCTTGGCAAGGGTGTCTGATTTCACAGGTTGTATGCATCATTCTTTAGTTTAGCAGAAAATAGTAAACAGTAAGGATAACAGAAAGAGACCTAGGATTAATTATTGAGTCTACTGAGTCTGGCACTCATTTGATTGAAGAGCCCGACCTGTGCTGCTCCGGCAAAACTTGAGGTTTATTGAAATTTATACTTTATTATGCCTGGCATTTTGAGCAGCACAGGGGTCGGCGAGCTCCAAACCAATATTGATGCTCAGTATATGAATCAATACAGGGCCTGTATATCCTTATGAGTGATAAAGCTAACAGTCAGAGCAAAATTTCTTTTTCTTAAAGTATCACAACTCAAACTGAAGGCCGCTGCTGGAAAACATATCAGAGCATTTTTATTCCAAAAGCAAATAAATATTTATTTCCTGAGTAACTTGCATTCCTTCATGGCTTGAGAATATTCCAAAATGTATGTTAACTGCAGATATAACCTGAAAGCATCAATGTGGAAATGGAAAGATTATTTAGTTTTCTGTTGACTCTAGTCACTGGATCTCAAGAAAACAAATGACTGTGGCAGAGATATTAGAAAAGGACATGGCTCTCTAATAATAATAATAATAATAATGTATTGGATTTATATAGCGCTTTTCAAGGCACCCAAAGCACTTTACAATGCCATTATTCATTCACTCTCACATTCACACACTGGTGGAGGCAGCTACGGTTGTAGCCACAGCTGCCCTGAGGCAGACTGACAGAAGCGAGGCTGCCATATCGCACCATCGGCCCCTCTGGCAAACACCAGTAGGCGGTAGGGTAAAGTGTCTTGCCCAAGGACACAACGACCAGGACAGAGAGCCCAGGAATCGATACGCTTCCCAACCCCCCTGAGCCACGGTCGCCCCGATCTATCTCTCATTAATGATTCTCTCTGATGATGGTGATACTGCCAAATTTCACCAACCTATTTTCATCCTAAACTGAGAAAACAGTTGAGTGTGGTATCTGGCAGTAATATAATCATTAGAACTGATCTTAGTCTTTTTTATTACATTCCAAATCTCAGAAGTTTATGTTCTTTAGTTAAATTAAGCACAATCTGTGTGATTTCAGGCTGTGTGGAAGAATCATGGTCATACCCTTAGCTCCAAAACTGCTGTTCTAATGTAAAACACAAGGGGTTTAAAAACAGCTAACAAACTTGATTAACAGGTGGCATGGCAAATATATATAGCTGCTGATTAGGGATAACAATTATGAAACACTAACATTTAATTCACCAAAATCAGAGCATAAACTCTTGGATGGGCCAACATCAGAGCCAAGAAGTCCAGCTCGATGACTCTAATTAGCTAATAAACAGTCACCAGTAAAAGCCGCTTGTATGACAGGCACACATCTAAAATCCATTACTTTTAGCCTTAATAGAATTAATTATTTAAGTATCTATTACATAGATGGAATTAGTTATAGAGAAAAGGTCTTTTCTTTCTACTGGGTTGTAAACCTATTTATTTCTGCTGTAAAGCTGACAGTCTATGGTGATTTTTTCCACTTTGGGAACCAGTCTCAGGTGGCCATTCAAGCAAACTCAAGTTTTGACATTTCCTTAATGGTTTCATTTTTCACAGTTCCACAGAGCCAACCAGTAGTGGTAAAGCATAAAATGACAAATTGATCAACATAATTTCTGAAAAAACAAAACAAACCCAAGAGGATAAAATATTGTAGCGTGGAGAAGAAAATCTTGCCGAGTTGTGGCACTGAAACGTTTGTATGATGGATCCTTCAGCTGTTATCACGACAAGCCAAGAGGACAGCAGTGAAACAAGAAATTCAGTCCCGCATTGCAGCAGCAAGATTACATGTCAAACTTGATGTTGCACCCAGATTTATCAGCCTCACTCTGCAGGTGCCTTGAAACGATCTGAAAGACCAGGATACGGTCTGGACACAGCAAGTTCACATGAAATTGTTTGGTCCTGCTCCCAGGTAGCTTAAAGTCTCACTCATAGCCACGCAGATATGAAATATTCTTAATTGTTATTTATCTCCTGGTCTTTTCTATCAATGTGAAAAAATAAATAAATTGGCATCCTCTAATCTATAAAGTCTGCATGCAGACACGCTGTCAGAATCTGCACTAATTAATGACACAAACTAGAGGCTTCTTTATTTGTTATGGTCACAATCGCAATAATTTCATTTGACAAAAGAGAGAAATGTCAGCAGGTTTCGACAACACATTATGACTGAGATGTGATTATTTCAGTTGAAGAAAATGAATTTTGACAAGTTTATTTCTGCAGCCACCAACTGTTAATGGATTCACACGTCCTTGTATTTCCTTGGTTTTTCTAAGGAAATAATTGTGTTCTTTCTTTAATGTTGCCACTTTTCTCTCTGTTTTATACTCATTTTATTCATACAGTATTGAAAGGTATTTTCAATACCAGTCAAAGCAAATAGTTTAGGGCCCAAAGTATTATCATCATTATTATTTCTCAAGGTTTCAAACTTCCAAGAGTTTTTTTTTTCTTATTTTCATGATTACTGGAATCTAAATAAGTCAAAGGGTTTTTTTTTTCCTTTTGCCAATGTAATAATAAAGAAGCTGTCCTTAACCATGAGTGCAGCTGCAATGACTCTGTGTTAATTTTTTGTTTTTAAATTTTGTTTGCTTGTCAGGGTTTCTCTGTCTTTACTACCACGATTAAATAGTTCAATTGCAGTTTCACTGAACTTCAACTTGAGTGGATGTTTAATCTGCCAGAATAAGGGAAAATGTTTGTTGGAGCACAAAACCTTTGGCAAAGCATAAAACATAACACTCAGAGTGAATAGAAACTGCAAGCTGATGACTTTCCACAAATTTGATCATTTCCCTGACTCATTACACAACCACAGATTCAACATATTAGGGATTTAAGAAGAACGTTCATTATGCTTACAAAGCAGAATCTGGAAAGCCAAGAACACTTTCAGATTAAAGTGCGCATCTGCTCGCTGTCAAGCCAAAGCTAAACCCACAGTTCAAACATGTAGTTTGAACTGGTCCGCATAAAAACAGGGTCTAAATGTTTGTTCATAGAGTACATAAAGCAACAGCTGCATAAGCCAGTCATTTTGTTCACAGACTAAAAGTTAAGCTCTCTGGCCATAATCGCTAAACAAAAAGGGAACAGGATTGCACAGAAAGCATCAGCAAGATAGGAAGGATGGATTCCACAAAATAGGAGAAAAGTTTCCATTCAGATAACTTGGAAATGTCTGGCTTTTACAAAAGGACAATAAACCAAAGCAGTCTTCAACCATCCACTGAGAATGACTCAGTACAAACGCTATCTGAGCAAATCCATCTGATCATCCTTCAAGCTCTGTAGCCAAACCATAGATGCTTTAACGTCCTTTGAGAATCAACATGGTGGGTTTAGGGTGAAACAACAGACAGATGCTTACCCTTTTAACCAGCTGTGTGTCAATTTGGATTCTCACGTTAATGTGCTGTACTGTGAATATTATGCACACAGTGCATGAATTTTGATTGGGTAGTTATCCTGTACTGGACCGAAGCAGTTGTTAACTTAACAGAAGTGGTAATCACATTTGACTGCAACTTGTTAGTCATCTGACTGCACTGAAGATGAAAGTGTCAGGGCTCTGTGTGCGGGCAGGCGGAGATGAGGATCCAAATGCAGGACTCGGAAAACGGAATGCAACTCAAAACCTCAGCTTTATTGCTGGCACGAAAACAAAACATGAAGTGAAGACTGAACACTGAGACCAAAAAACACACAGGCATAATCTGATGGTACGACACGACACCGAGCACGGGAAAACACAGGGCTTATATACACAGGGTAGTAACGAGGGAATCGGCAACAGGAGGGCGACACAGCTGGGAGAGATCAGGGCTAATGAGACAGGGGGAACAAAGCTGCACACACTAACATAAGACGAAGACTTTCACAATAAAACAGGAAACATGAATCACAACTCAGACACGGACTCAACACGGAGAGACCGACAGAAAATGACACATGGAACTGAACTATAAGTGAAACCACAATTCCCAAAACATGGATAACAGAAACATGAAACACTAATAATAATAATAATAATAATAATAATAATAATAATACGCATCATCATCACAACAAGAGAATGAGAAAACAGTCCAAAACACCAAGATAACTGAAACAAAGGACCAGAGAAACAAAGCATAATCCATGATGCAAAAGTAAACCAAAACATAATAAACTCAAAATACTGGGTCCAACGACCCAGAACCGTGACAGTAAGTTTATATAAGCATAAATAGCACTGGCACATGACCTAAAGCTACCACTGCTAGCTAGTTAGCACTGAATACTTTGGATTACTTAATATATTATCATGCTGTTTACAACTACATGAATGTACTATTGCTGTGATTTATTACTGTTACTGAAGGTCCGCGGCTCCGAACCGTAGTAAAGGGACCTCTGACTAATACGGTGGGTTCTGTGTCGGGCTCGTAGCCGAAAACTAGCTTTACTTTGTTGTCTGGGTCAACTTTGCTAGCAGAGACAGAGAGAGGCGTTGAAAGGCTGCTCCAACGGAACTTTTTGGAGGAAAACACGAACACGGTGTACAGTCGAGTCTTAATAGCTTACTTACAACTGGGCTCGTCAGGCACTCTTCTTGGCTGCAGTGGTTATTATTATATTTACATGCTTCCAGCTCCCGTTTTTGCTCGATGACAGCTCGTACTTTTCCTTTTTCTCCCTCCCTCGCTCACAGACACATAACGTGTATGGCAGTCCATTCTCCCTGCAGCATGGACTACACTGCCCATGATGCTACATTCTTTAGAGCTATACCTGTAGCATTCTGCCTATTAGCTTAGCACAACAACAAAAAGGCCTCTCTCACCCAGGAAACACAGAGAGAGAGAGCGTCACCCTGTAACCATGGCAACCGTAACGCTGCCACCTGGAACAACGTAGCTGTCAAACAAAACCCAAACAGGCCTGACCCGCCACGATATGAAACAGGGAAGTACCGCCGTGTAATCTATTTATTTCAACAAAGTAACTGTATTCTAAATACCACCTTTTTAAACGGTAACTGTAACGGAATACAGTTACTCATATTTTGTATTTTAAATACGTAACGGCGGTACATGTATTCCGTTACTCCCCAACACTGGCCGCAGGTGTGCCGGAATGCCATCAAGCCCCGCCCCGCCTACCTGTGCCAAGAAGGGAAACAAAACCCAAGAACAACAATACACCTACCCACCACCTCCTAACAGTTCTTTTCTTTGGAGCCCTCTGCTATCAGCAGTGTTGGGACTAACGCGTTATTAAGTAACGCGTTACAGTAACTACGTTATTATTGTGGTAACGAGCACGGTAACTAGTTATTATGCCAAAATCAGGAACGCGTTAGTCGTTACTGGGATTTAGATAGGGTCGTTACTCGTTACTTCGTGTGGTGGCTATCGCGGAGCTTCCACAGATTCTGTAACATTAGCAAGTGGTGGAGGCAGCAGGTGGATGAGGGAAAGGGGAGACAGGAGGAGCAGAGACCCGAGGCGGCTGCCGGTCCAAGTGTGAACTGAACTTCAGGTAAGGAGTTATGACCTGCAGTCTATCTGGGTCAGATATAAACCAAGTTTAGGTGGAGTTTATTTTCGTTATTCTGACTTTTTCCGTACTGCGTACTAGCTAGCATGACGGAGTTTCTATACAGCTGGGTGGGTGCTATGAAGTTAATGTTGAACTTTATTTTGTTCATAAGTTATTAGAGTTGCCAACTGTCCCGTCTGGTATTCAGAGAAAATATTACGCGTTTCTTATTGAGGTGAAAAGGAACAGTTTGTCCCGGACTTCAGCTACAATGAAAAAAGACACAAAGCTGGAGTTATTCTGTGTCTTTGCTGCACAGCTGCCTCTTCTTCTTTCATTCTCCCCCCCAGGGCCGTGCAGAGAGGTTTAAAGGGGCGGGTGCTCAAAGTTAAAAAGGGGCACATTGAACCAGGCTGAATAACAACAACACACATTCATCAAGAATCTAATATGGGCAACAAGGCAAAGCAAACATAGCCGATGTTTTACCTGATGGGTACAATGTTGCTGTTGAGGGGTTGCTGCTGATAGTGCTGGAGTGCAGGGCTGTGTTGATCTGAGACTGTAGACATTAAAAAGTCCATAGGAGAGATGGTAGCTGATTAAACAAGTGTCATGAGATAATAACAAAATGCAAAGATTGGTGACAGCGCTTGGAACCATAAGGACACAAAAAACTGTGAGAAATAATTTAGGCTCTGCCTGTGAATCACTCTTTGCTTCTCTTCTTCCTTCCATCCCATCATTTCATATTTCACTCTCCACTTGCTGTCTATGTGAGAACAAGGCACAACTTGCTATTGCATTAAACTATAATTTAATTATCCACACCTAACAACTCTTGCACTTAATCTATAATAAAATGATGACAGAAAAATGTTATAGCACTGTCTTTAGTAGCCTCACACAGCTCCTACTATTTCCTCCTCATGTCCTTACCAGCCATGTCTGGACAATGTTATATCGTAAGTAATAATTTAAAAAAATCCATATACATAAAACACACACATGCACGCACACACAGTGACATTTTAGACCTTCTTCAGAATACTGTATATACTATGGGCATCATGGTGCTGATCCAGAATCCTTACATTATTATTTATTACTAGAGCTACAATAATAAAGCAATGAGGAGGGGGAAGTAATAAATATGAAATAATGTCTTTATGATGATTCCATTTGTTTCACTATCCACTCTGTGCAGGGGCAAAGCTTATTACATTTTTAAACTGTAGAGATACAATAATTTTACTGCTGCATAATTATGTGGACATGCATATTAGATCGTTTTTTAGTGAAATATAATCCCCCCAGAAAGGCAGGAAAAGCTCTGTAACCTACTCTAAAACTAAATATGTTCTAAATACTTTAAAACTAAATATGTTCCCTAAAACGGTGACAGAGCTGCAGACCCATGACAGCCTTACACAGGTAGCCAGCAGCTATGACCAGCACTACTTGTGCAGTTAATAAAAGGACAGGTAATGTTTGTCGCGCTGTCGCAAACACAGCACGCTCGTTTGTTTCAGTTCGTCAGTTACAACAAGACAACTTACCAACGTGTACGTAATAAGCCAATACTCCTGTGTGCTATACACTACAGTGTACGCTGTACACCTACTTACTGGTTTTGTCGCATCAGTCTGTGTCTCTGAGTTAACTTGTGTTTCTCCTACAGCTCCGGACCGCAAAAAATGTGCGTGCTCTTTGTGAGCTCGTTCCCGGCTCGTAACCAGCGCGTTCTGCCGTCAAGGGCGATCATTGGTTAAATGTGATCATGTGACTGATGCAAGCCAGATCCTTTTATTTAGCAAAACTGTGATTAATAGTTAAATATTATTGTTGAGGGGCACAGACAGGACTCCGCACGCACACACACATAAAAAAAAAAAAAAAAAAAAAATTTAAAAGTTGCTTCAACAAAAGGGCACTTTGGGCACCCATCAGGAAAGGGGCGGGTGCTCAAGCCCCTCTAGCCCCCCCCCCTCTGCACGTGCCTGCTCCCCCCTCCCTCTCCCGTTTCTACTTCAATCATGAAAACTGATCAATGATCAGCTGATCGGCTCTCTTGTTTGTTTATCGCCCACTTTGCGCCAGAAAGAGGAAACCAGCCGATGTCGCGCTAAACAACAGCAGCACGTTTAAGCTTGATCAGCTGTTGTTAGAATTTATTTAATATTAATTTCTAGTATCAGCTGATGTTTGCTGGAGCCACAGCTGCAAAAAAGCTGCTGGTCATCTGGTTATCTGGTGAGAGGGAAACATGAAGATGAAACCAGGAGATGTCCTTACTGAATCATCAGAGCTGAACAGGTGATGGAGAAACAGGTTTACCTTTTAGGTGATATGAATGAGTTGAAGGGAAGTTCTGAACTGTTTCTGAGAGACAAATAACACCAGGATCCTTTTTAAGTAGCTGACAGCTGGTAACTGTGCAGGTGCGGATCTAGCAAAGTTTTGCCAGGGGCGCCAGGTAGGGCATTAACAGGGAGAGGGGGGCACAAAGAAATACTTTTCTTTCTTATTCTCATTTAAAATGTCTAGCTTTTAAAAAATAATTATCTGACTCTTACAACAAACGATTGATGCATATATACCATCAAAACTCATCACTGTCACAACAGCGTTTGTTTTCATTCAAAGGCTTTATGATTTTTCCTATAATGGCCAGTCTCTAGTCAAAATGTCCCAGTCCAGCCCTGTATGCAGCTCATCTGCAGTCTGGTGTTACCTACATCTTCCTATTCAGAAGGCAGAATTTCCGAGTTCTGAGTACAATCAAAGCACCACGACTGCAGTTTCTGTGTTGGATGTAAAAGGCGCACATGACGCTGTGACCTAGGCTAGAATCATGGCAGCAGTCAATGACGGTCCAGGCGTGGGATTTCTCTCGTGGAAATATGCACATTATCTTTTCCTTTCTATTGGTAGGTGGCACAGTGCACTTGTGGCAAGTAAGCAAGCTAGAAGACTGGCAAAGTTATGGAAGCAACACATTAACAAGAGAATTCTGAGTAAAACCAAAGTTACTTTCCCTAGTAACTAGTTACTTTGAAAGTAACGAGTAACTTGAAGTAACTGAGTTACTTTTGATAGAAGTAACTAGTAATGTAACTAAGTTACTATTTTAAAGTAACTTACCCAACACTGGCTATCAGTGATCTTATTGATTCTTATCTGACTGGTTGAAATTTATGTGATGCATGATTCAGGTAGCAGCCTGTAAGATATGTTTCTGTATGTATGACTGCTCTTTTCTAACTGGTTTCAGAGCACGACTTCTCAGGGGGTTGTAACAAACCGTCCGGCAAGTTAGATGTGCCCAAATTTATTCATCTGTAAGCCTTACCAAATTATACTAAGTGCAGATTTTAGTCAGTGAGTAGTTATTTACGGCCTTACTTTGCCAGCTTCCAAGTAGGAAAAACTCACAAAAACACTTGCAGCATGTTGAACAACTTTATTGCTAGTACTTTCGTCACAAGAACTAGCAAGATTTTATGTGTTGGGCTCTGTGTTTTTGTCTTCTATACTGATCTGTAAGTAAGCAAGTAGAATTTTCAAGTTATGTAAATAAATGCGACTTGTAAGTACGTGGTAACAAGAAAATGTGTATGTTGATGTGTAAGCTTTTATTTGTGCCCGAGCGAGTCAGCAGTGTTATTTAAAAAGCAATTTGTAATGAATTACGTAGACTTTAAGAACAAATGCTGTAATATAATGTGTTTAATATGTCTTTTTTTTCTTGCTTTATGTAGAAGTCCCAGAAGTGCAGTTCTCTAAAATATTTTTTTAATTCAGGAGACACTGAAACAAATGCAGACTGTGTTCCAGGTTTTTATAAGCACTGAGTCATAATACGGAGACAGTTTATCAGATCCCCATTTAGAAATAGTGTCTACACAGAGCAGACCTGTTTGTCCTTTCACATTCCACAGAGTGTCAGAAAATGAGACAGTGGTGGAAATTTTCCATTCCCCTCTGTGACAGGCGGGATAATTGGCTTTCAGTCACATCTGCTGGAGAAGCAGGTGCTTTTCAGGGCTGTGGTTTTCATAAAGTACTGTGCTACATCTGCTAAAGGGAATGCAAAGGTATAGGGGGAAACAGTCATGTGTGAAAGATGCTGCAACTGTTTTTTAAAGCCCATGACTTTCTGACGCATCATTTTATTGCCATGTATGGACATCTACGAGTTCATGCATGTAGACAAATTAATTCTTGAAAACAGTTAGTATTGGAAAATATAAGGAGAGAAAATGCACCTTTTTTCCAAACTTTTTCCGATTTAAATAATTTACCCTCCTGTAGCCACAAGAGTGAGATATGACTGCAGCTGCTCTGAGAGAACATCTGACTCAGGAAGGTGTTTCTGTGAGTCACCACTGAATTTTCCCCCCCAAAATACAAGCGGATGAGTGAAGAGCAACAGACAGATAAAACCTTGAGCCTGAATGAAAACCAAGATTGTTCAAAGTTGTGCCAACAACTTGCCGATTTGTTCATTTTGTCAGCAACCTGTTACCACCTGAAGGAACCTGCTTTTCCCAGCGTGGTGTAGTTCAAATGATTTATGTTGTCCAGTCACCGCTCCATAGCAGACACCGGAGAAAGAAATATAAATCTTTGTGACAAAAACATCCAGAAGAGCACCTGAGGCATAAACACTGTATTATCTGTAGGATAATCTTAATTGAATAATTCAATCTTATATGTAAATCTTGCAGTTGCAGTTACCCCTAAGAGCATGTTTGATTTGATAACAGGTCATGCATTAGCAGCAAAATTGGTGAAGCAGTCGTGTAATCTACTGATCTGTGTGCTCCTTTCATACAGTCTGAGGTTTCGTAATGCTCTTTCAAAACTGTCTACGCAGTTCAGGAATAGTGACAGAAATACACTGCTCAAAAAAATTAAAGGAACACTTTTTAATCAGGGTATAAGATGAAGTCAATTAAACTTCTGGGATACTGATCTGGTCATTTAAGTAGCAGACAGGGTTGTTAATTAGTTTAAGCTGCTTTGGCGTTAATGAAATTAACAACAGGTGCAGTAGAGGGGCAGCAAAAGACAACAGGTTCTTTTCTGACTTTTCACTAGTTTTCCATTTGGCTAGAATCAATGTCACTACTGGTAGCATGAGGTGATACTTGGACCCTACTGAGGTTGCACAGGTAGTCCAACTTCTCCAGGATAGCACATCTGTATCTGCATTTTCCAGATGGTTTGCTGTGTCTTGGAGCACAGCCTTAAGAGCATGGTGGAGGTTCCAGGAGACATTTTCTCTAGGAGAGCTGGAGAGGGCCATAGAACGCTCTTAACTTATCTGAATTACTGGTATCTGCACCTTTGTTCAAAGAGGAACAGGTTAAGTACTGGTAGAGACCAAGAAAATGACCGACAGTGACCTACACATGAATGTCTCTGACTAAGAAACAGACTCTAGTGGGCCTTATGCTGACTGGCCAGTACCATTGGGTCCAATTGGCATTTGCCCCAGAATACCAGAATAGGCAGATCCACCACTGGTGTCCTGTGCTTTTCACAGATAAGAGCAGGTTCAACCTGAGCATGTGTCACAGACGTGAAAGGGTTTGGAGAAGCCATGAAGAATGTTATGCTGTCTGTCATTCATTATGACTTTTTGGATAAAGGAATTTATACCACTGACTGGTCCCCATGCTTGCCTTGACTTAAATCCAATAGAACATATATCTGGGTTATATCTGGGACATTGTGTTTTGGCCCATCCAACACTGCAGGCTGCACTTCAGACTGTCCAGGAGCTCAGTGATTCCCTGGTCTAGATCTGGGAGGAAATCCCCCTGGAAAACATCCATCATTCATTGGGAACATCATATATGGCGGCCATACAAGCAGAACACATCTTTCACATTGAGCCAATGAGATCTGATGAGTTTTCAGTGTCTCCCTCAACTTTTTGTTTGATTTTGTATATAATTAATTTAATTTAGTGTTTTATGTAGTACTTTGAAATTAATAGAGCATTAAAGACCACATTAGGAGACAGCAAACACATTCTCTCTTCATTTATTTCTCTTCATTACTGTGTCCACATATGGACTAAAGATTAAAGCAGAGTAAAACAGCTTGTCCTCCCATAGTTTTATGATCTTTTGACATTGCTTTCATCAAGGTTAAATCAGAAACAACCTGGATTCATGGTGATAATTTTATAGCTCTGTCTACAATAGACATTAGCATGCCATACAGAACTTAATAACTTGATAAATACAATTTATTGGTCTTGATTTACTAGAAACACTAGTCCTGGGAGTAAAGCTCCATCCTCAAAGGAAGCGATTTGCAGCAACACTGACCTGAGACCATAGAAAGTCAAGCACATTTGGAGACTTCAAGCGATTATGAGCAAAGAACAAGAAAAAAAACCCACTACTGACTTGAAGTTGATCCCAAAGTGAAGCACAGTGAGCAAGTTTCTCCCTGTGGATGCAGCTTGATGCTACTTTCTTTGCTAATATTAGCTGTAGTAACAGTAAACAAGAAATGACAGTACTAATGTCATGGTATTTACACTTGCTGTCTGGTTGGGTTTATTCATCAATACTACTAGTAATGCATATGTATCCTTTGGAGCAATCTGTGTAGCAATGTAGATCTGTTTGGCTTGCTAGAATGCTGATTGGCTGAAAAGAAAAACACCTGAAGAAGCACAGATGAGAAGCATCAAGTGGCTGCAGTGGGAGATTTCCACTGTTTCGCTTCATTACAAAGAAATTCTTTGTATGTTATCACTTTTGCCTTTTCCTAACCTAAAGTAGCAGCAATAGCACAAACACAAACAAAAGTAGCCCACATAACTGACTTTCCACATATTTCTGACACTGCCCTCTAGTGGCATTACAACATGCAGATCTGCTAAGCAGCTGTAGCTGGGGTTGGGGTTCAATGAAATAAAGCTACTTGTTAAATCTAGGCAAAAACAAAAAGTAGAAGCTTGTGTTTCTGTGCACAAACAAAGTAAATATGTCTTTTTGAGCCTGTTTCACATTTTGTTATGAGGCTGAGACGATATTAAAGTAAATAGATGTCGGGGTGTAAGCATATTTGACATTTATAGATGGGTTGTGGATGTCAGCGGCATTAATTTTCCTTCTTGTGGAATCGATAAAATCCAATCTTCTTTGATAAATGTTTAAAAAGAGTTTTGAAATTTGCCCTTGCACCTACAGTGATATTGAAAAATCTGAGTAGATGTGCTAGTTTCCTCCATCTTCAAGCAGCACTTGAAAAAAACTATTTTTTTGCTTTTAAAGACAGGTGTTTTAATTTACCCGATCTTTACTGAACTCCTTGGTAATACCTTTCAGTCTGTATATCAAAACTTTACCTACTTCCAACTCCAAATCCTGAATGGATTTGGCACAGATTTTCCTCTTTCTTTGTAATCCCTGTATTTGCTTAACTCAAGGAGAAGCGACTCATTCAAACCATAATCATCTCCTCTCTAAATAAATCGCTGGGTATCTTCCCCGGCCCTGAGCTTTTGTGTTTTGCCTCTCTTACCGTGCTTTTTTTTTCTTCTTTAATGACTTTAATCATCTCTGTGACTGATGATGTTAAAACACACACAAAATCTTAACTTCATAATCATTTCATCTGTCAACGCAGAAGCTGGGATAGCTTTTAGGCAGCAGTTATTCACTGAACGCTGCTCCACGGCGTGCCCACTTTTACGCGTCTCATGGGATGTCATATAACGCTCAACTTGTCACACCGGCTCGGATAGAGAGGTGTCGGGACAACGTTGAATACACTGAGAGACCACTTTACATGTTATTGCCTCTGAGAGCCAGTTCCCTGATGATATAAACCTCTAAATTGCAAAGTGAAAAAGCTGCTAAAGTTTTGGCGCTCTGTCATCTGCCGCTTTTCTAACAAAAGAGAAAATTCAGTTGTTTTTACTCCTTTTCATATTTTAGATATGGCGCCCCTTCTCTCAGTCATTTCCTACCTCTTCATGCGGGATGTTTGCACATGAGAGTAAACATCACATTAGACATATGACAACAAAGAACATCATTGGCAAAGCAATGGAGTACAAACAGATTCACATTTGTTTCCAGCCCAGCCTGTTATCATTTTGGGAACCAGCTGCAGTTATTTGTCCACGCTCAGCTACAGCACCATTAGTCAGGTCTGCAGCTCTTGTTGGTAGGAAAGTCTGGCTCATGGTTGGTGTTCCAGTTTAACCTGGAGGTGATGAATAAGGTTGTGATCAGAGGCTCTGTGCAGGTAAGTAAAGTTCTTCCACACCAGACCTGGTGAAACTGGTTTTGAATGCGGGGCTGAAGTTAGGTTGAAGCAATAGACGGACTGAAAGCATACTTTAATGTGTATTTATCTTTTCATATCATATTGACCAGCAAAGGGCATAAAATGGCCCCAAAAACGTGCACAGACTTTTCATGATGTTGTGTGGCGGCTATAGAGTTTGATTTTTCTTCTTCTTTGCACTCAACTTTATTTCAAAGGTGCACATATACTACAATTATTGGACTTTATTTTACTCAACTAGTTTTAGTCGACAGCCACATAAAGGTTTATTACACGATACCTGTACAAGTTCATAATATTATGAGAATTATATATATATATATATATATATATATATATATATATATATATATATATATATATATATATATATAAAAATTCCTAGAAGCACGTATCTAATTTGCACCAGTGACTATAGTATTAAAACAGAATCAATAATGCAATAACACATTATAAAATACTAATATAAGGCTGAATAAAGTTTTTTCCTGCTGAATAATGGTTTTCCCTTTTAGTGAATGAGTAAAATTGCTTTTGCTTCTTCTTTTTGCTAAAGAATCTGAATTTCTTCTTGCTCTGCAGTTGCCTTAAGCACAATTTAATCTACTGTCAAACACATCCAAGTGGTTTCTACAAGAATAATATTAGAAAATATAACTACACATTTATGCTGACATTTCATTGTGTAATTGTAAGTAAAATGTGCTTTTATAGCTCTTATCTAAAGCAATAGTCATAATGTGCCACAACTGAAACAATATAAATGGATAAAACTTATTAAAGACAATCCTGCACAGCGGGGTGCTAAGCTTCTTTTTTTTAAGGTATCAGCAGCATCCACAGATGTTAAGTCCAATTGAAGAGAAATCAACAACTTGGAAGACACAACCTCACTTCTTGTCTTTAACCTAGACCTAGGTACAGCCAACAGCACTGATCAGCAGTTACATATGGATGAAGCGTAATAACCATGTTATGATCTTGTGACATAAGAGCAGACTCTGAACAACAGTTTTTTTCAGTAATTTTCAGCTTTTAATTGAAGATAACAATGGACTTTACAGCGGTCCAAAATGTGGTGTGGCATTTGAAAAATGATGGCAATATGGCACAACAGATGTCATGACAGAGTTGGATTAAAAGTTAGGATAAAGTTAGGATCTGGGAATGACCTGTACTTGAACAAAAAGTCAGTATACCTTAGAAAGTAACTTGAAGTGACTGTTGCTGTGATTTGGTACTATATAAATAAAGCTGAATTGAAACTAGCCCACGCTTGACACAACTCCTTTTTGCAAAAGAAAACCACAATGAATTGCATGTGAACATTTGAGGATATCAGTTACAGATAAAGAATGGTGGGCAACACTGATGCCTCACAGCAAAAAAAATTGTGGGCTGCAATTCACCTGTCAGCTGGGGCCTTTCAAGTATTTGCATGTGTCATCACCAGTTACTCCAGCCTCTTTCCATACAAACATGTATGTGGTTTGGCTGAATAGGTTAGATTAATTGGTGATTCTAAATAGATCTGAATATGAACGTGAACACCTGACTCTCTGTGTTAGCCCTGTGACAGACTGGCGAACTCTCCAGGGTGTACCCTGGCTTTCACCCTGTGACAGCAGGGTTAGGCTCCAGTACCCCACGAAGAAAAATGGATGGCTAGAAATAAAGAAAACACCATTGGCCATTGAACTATAAAACCCAACATTTTTAGTCACTAAAATGGCTTTATATCCTTGACAGAGTTATATTACTTGAGATGTTACCAAAATGATGAATGATGAGCAGTCAAAACCTTTGGCCTATGTAGTCCAAATCAAGGCACGGCATGTGAAAGAGTCTGTTGTTCCTCAGGTTTTTATTCATTTATGAGGTTTTGTCTCCCTCCAGCGGTCAAATGTGGAACTGCACCGTGTTGATGCGAACCATTCTGTCCTCATTCTGTCCTCGTGTAGCTTAAATGCTGTTTAAGCTCCGCTACAAACCAGTCTTTTAATATTGACCTTCGAGGGTTTGTTTGAAGCGGTAAACGAGTAACTGTGACGATATGCAAATTAGTAACAATGTCTCCTTCGTATCACGAATCCAAAGTACGCAAACGATTCAAAGCCAGACTTAACGAAAGTGGGGTTCCCCCTTCAATTTCGCATACACTCACTTCGTGTGATAGAAGTGGTGACTCGTCAAAAATCAATAAAACTTTAACATTACTAAAGAAAAACTGATTTCGAAAGTGTGCCGTGTCGTCAAAAGCCCCTTTAACTGGCAGCAACGCCACCTTTAACTCCGATTCATAGTAGAAAACATCTGACGCCGAACGATACAGGAAGAACTGGGCTGCAAAATTGAAGTTGGTTAGAGCCAATGGAAATGTCACTTTTTGTACATTAAGCCCGCCTTTGTACGAAATGAGCCAATGGGCGCTCAGTATGGGAACTTCCGCCCCATAGACGGAGCATGTTCCATTGTAGGATCTCTTCTGAAAGAGTGCCGTAATCGTTAGAGGTGCACGTCGTTAAATGTGTAATTTAGTCAAAGTTGGTTAGAAAGCTGTAGCCGCCAGTGTTTTTATAGCTCGGAGTTGCAGATAGGTTGTTGTCGTACGCGCAGAAGCGACGGCTGGTTACAGGGACGAACTGCGGCGGTCTCACCGAAGGAATTCCTGCATCAGCGGCAGCTCATCCACCTTGCTGCACCGCTAGCACAGGAGCTAGCCAGTGTAAGCGGAGACTGACGGCGCCAGATATATACGAATATGTCTTCAACCTATGGGAGCGATCGTGTTTTTATATAACTTGCAAATCGGCATCAAAACATCAGGGGCTGTTAAATTTACGCTGTAGCCACTTAGCCAAGGTAGCTCGCTAGCTAACGTTGCCAGAATTGTCTTTCATAAAAGGGCAACGGGTGAACAGGAGACTAAGTGTCCCACCTGACGCTGTTTGTTTTTTGTTGGCGCTCCTTTTTTTAATCGTTGAGGTTAAAGCAGGCACATCGTCACAAGTACAGAATGAATGGGTTCAGCACAGAGGAAGATAGCCACGACGGACCGCCTGCTCCGCCGTTTTACGGTCAGAGCTGCTGCCTGATCGAGGACGGAGAACGCTGCGGCCGGTCTGCTGGAAACGCCTCCTTCAGCAAGAGAATCCAGAAGAGCATATCACAGAAGAAGCTCAAACTGGACATCGACAAGAGTGTAAGACAAAGCATGTTATTGTGTATTTTAAAGTCTTGAACAGAGTGCGGGGGGGTGGCTGAAAGTTAGTGGAATCTGAACAGCTGTCAGCTAATGCTAGTTAGCCGGTTAGCGTCAGTTATTGTGACCACAGAGCTTCCCGGTCCTGCTGGAGGTAAAGTTAGCAGACTGTGGTGGTCCTGCTTGCTGAGAGATTTAGCTGTCATGCTAACGTTAGCTGTGCTCGTTACTTGAGCGTCGTGTGGGATAGCAGTGTCCCGAACTCAGAGCTTTCTGTCGTCGCAACAGTTTTCTCCAACACGCCCCCGCCGCTGCTCATAAAATGGCTGTTGCCAGGGAAGCTTAACGAGTTGCTAAATGTCAGTCCAGTTATAGCAACAGTCGAGTTTTAATGCCGGCTGTCGACAATTGTTAAAGTTAAACTCGACACCGCATCGCTACTGTGTGTCTGCTGAAGAGCTTTGCAGCGACTTGGCTTCTTTTATGGCAGTTATTTAATGGCACGCGCTGTCTGATACGCATTTATTACAGCTGATTGTGCCAGCAGTTATCACGTGGTCTGTGTGAGCCCACAGTGAGAGACACTTGTTGAGACGTGAAGCAGAGACTTTTTTAGAAGTTCTCTTTTCATATTTTGCTTTATTAGTGCTGGCAGTTATAATATCTCACAGTATTTAGCAACAGACACACTTTACTCGGAGTGAGCAGACATTATAGGAAGATACTTTATTGAAATGATTGGAAAATTGTTGTTACAGCACCAGGATAATCAATAAAAATTGTAGGGTCCATAATATATCAACGACATCGTTAAAGTAAAAGTGCCTCAGGCCATAGTGAGGGCCTCATACTGTTCCCAGCCCCAGTTTTGTCAATTCTTTGCACAAAGATGTCTTGGAATAAGACCACTGAAACTCAATATTGTTGGGGCTGACAGGCTGTCTTGTAGTTCCACAAACACCGGTTTTGTTTACTGTGTCTGGGAACAAAAACGAAAGCATTCTGTAGCCCAGAGCGACATTTTCAAACCAAACGAAAAAGGGTTATCTAACCAAGTGACAAAACGGAGAAAATCAGCAGATTGGCACATTTGAAGAGAACGCAGTCAAGCTTTTGTGTATGCCCCACTTTAAAAGCTGGAGAAAGTTTTATCAGTTATTAACAAAAACAGCAAATCTGGATCAAAGCGAAATTCCAGTAATAACAATGGCAAACTCTTTTATTTTCATTACAGAAATGAGATTGTGTATATTCTTCCTTTTAGTCAGATTCCCTCACACTTTGAGAAACACTTTGGTTCAAACAGTTGGCGAATGAGCAGCTCATGAATGGTGTTGGCATTACAGCAGCTGCTGAATAACACAAACATATGGCAGGTTTACATAGCGTCCTTGTGTGATCTGCTGTGCAGTTTGTCCACAACACTGAAAAAGATTAAGAAGAACCTACGGGCCCCAGTTTTGCCCCGTTATGCACGGCAGTGTCACATTCACGAGTGTACAGGTGTCTGTTGTTGCTGCATTAAGCCACTCTGCATGCTTTGCTCCTCACTGTGTCCACTCTCGTTTGTGTCCTGTGTGTTTCCTACAAAGTGGTGGCCGTGGGCACGTTGGTGATTTGTTACACCCACGCGTCAGCTCAGGGAATGAGCTTCTATTCATTTGTGTTTGTGTGTTAGCTCTCCTAGTTTATTCATGACATGCAGGGACTCGAGTGACACGTCATACAGTGAAGGTGTGGCCTTGAGGAGTTGCGTGCTTATGATCACACAAAGATACAGGGATTGTTGCATTAGAGGCTTTCAGCTGAGACGACACAGCGTAGAGTCACAGTTTCAGCGTGGAGGTCTTTAATGAGGCACTTCCTGTTTTGAGTGACACATTTTGGATGATTTCTGCGTGGCTGCAAACAAGAGGCTTAAAGTAGAACGGCAAAAACAGAAGTGTTGTTTTGGTTGACATTAAAGCAGAAGCTTGAGAATAATTTAGAAAAACTTTATTAAACAATCTGGAAATGACCGGTGAGACTGGTGAACCTAAAGCTTTGCTTTAATGGATTTCTCCCATCTTTTCCCACAGGTGCGACATCTCTACATCTGCGACTTTCACAAGAATTTCATTCAGAGTGTTCGCAACAAGAGGAAGAGGAAGACCAGCGATGATGGAGGGGAATCCCCAGATCATGATGTGGAGGTGCCCGAGGTAACAGCGAGGAAAACATTAATCATTATAATGATGCTGAAGCTCTGTTGTCCAAGTATTCGAGTTTCTTTCCTTGCTTTCGATGTTTTCCACGTACCTCATGTTTAAAAGCTTGTTTTGTTTCTCTAAGCAGTCCATGGTGAACTTTGAGGAATGCTTTGGATGATTTCCCTGCACTAGTTTTAGTTTCACTTTCTTTACTGACTTTGCGACGTATACATCAGTTCTGCAAAGCTTGATTTAAAAAAAAAAAAAAACCTCAGTTATAATTTATCCACATCAACACTCGTCTCCAGAAGAACTCTGGTTTATCCAGATGTTGCTTTGCATACTTTATGAACATCTTTATGCCCTCTGTGTTTGCAGCAATTCTTCCTGCTCCATTGCAGCCATGCGGAGGCATTTCCCTGTCTCGCTGCCTCAGTCAGATTGACTCTTTTTGACTTCAACAGCTCCATTTATTTAATAACATGATTGACACTGAGTTTGCAAGCAGGGAGCCATTTAATATTGTTTATGAACTCCCAGTTTTTTAGGCATCAGTTAGAGAGTGGAAGGGATTGGCAGGAGTATGCTAGCTCCCCTGAGCAAACCAAAGATTGCCATCTAAGGTGAATGTGTTAATCACTCACATAAGGCTGGATGGTGTGACCACAAATTAGTATCACTGTTTTATTAAGATTCAAGTGGCTTTGTGTATGTCACTATATTGTTTACAATGTGTTACTTTTTGGTCAGAAGCACATACAATATATATAGTACCTTTTTAAAGTTATAATTGAAAAAAGAATCACTTCTGTTAAGCAAAATAAAATGTTTACATATGGCTCGTTAATGTTTGTGCAGCAGTTTTAAAGTGAACCTTTAAACAAACTTTATTTCTCTCTGGGTAAAAACACCTAAGTCTTTTTCTTTGCCTCACCTGATTCCATGTCACTGTGTGGGTGGAGCTTCTTACTTGTTTTCATGTATTTTCATGCTGCATTGACCCACTTTCTCTCTGTGCATCATTAAAGTTTCAGCTCCTTTAAAAGCTGAAAAAGAGGCAGAAGCCACTGGGAGCCTTGCATAAACCATGGAAAGCAGGATTTAAAAAAAAGAAAAAAAGAAGCTCATCACTTTGAACCGACTCACTGAGTCCCGGCTTCTCTTGGTGATTTCAGGTGGACCTTTTCCAGCTGCAAGTGAACACGTTGAGACGCTACAAGCGACACTACAAGCTCCAGACCAGGCCCGGCCTCAACAAGGCCCAGCTGGCAGAGGTAACAGCAGAACTGATGCTTTTCATTTAGGGTGTTGTGTACCCTAACGCTTTCATCAGGGAGACTACCGTGAGAGTGGATTTGGGTTTTTAAATCCAGTACATCTCACTCATTTTTCTTTTCTTTGGGAATGTTGATCCCTGAGCTGCTCTCATTAGTGTATGCTGTGATATAGGAAGTGTTGGCGTTCCCATTCAGCTGTAATGGGAAATTGTTAGACTGATTTCCCAAATCGACAGGTGGACTCGGTGCAGCCAGCTCCGCCCTCGTCCTTATAATTACCTTCTGTGCTCGCGCTCCCGGTCATCCTGAGATGGGGTCAGCTGGGGTCGGATGTGGTGTTGGGCTAACAGTGGGAATGAATGAAATCAAACTGGGCTGTAAGTTGGATGTTTCCCCAGGCTTTTAGTCACATTCAAACCCTCCTATTAATGAGCCTGCCACATCATTAATAAAACACCAGTCAACAGCCCCACAACCAGTTACAGCTGTCCTGTGTTCAGCCGTGTTCAGGAGAACCATAGCAATGTGAGGCTGTGCAGAGGATGTTTGTAAAAGTCGAGGTAAAGAACACAAATGGCTATTTTTCAGGGTTTCGTTTAGGCCCGGTGCTTTTGGTGATCGATGCTTTCAGTGCAGACACCACGAGGAATATTTCCAGTAATTAGAAATTCACTGGAGCCAGCTTTGTACTGTAGTGTTGTTTTCACTCTGTAAAATGTTTTTGTTCCCTGAGCTATAAATTCAACTCCATTTGCTTTTGATTGATGCGTCACTTGGCCCTCTGTGCAAATATATAACCAGGAAGAGGTTAAAAGCACCAACTCTTCTTAAAGCAAGGATTGTAGGTGTCCAGAGGGCACCTGTGCATCATTAAATATTAAAGTCAGTCAGTTTATTAATCATATAATCCAAGTTTCTTCAGGTGTGAGGCAGAGTTTTCTTTTCTGGCCTGTAGAACCGTAGAGACTTTAGTTAATGTTTGTAAGAGATGTTTACATAGTTTTAAACAACTTATTAGTCAAAGCTGATTAAGAGGAATCACGGGGTTGCTTTTTTTTTTTTTTGATTTTTTTTATTCAAATCAGGCAACAAAGTATGTATCTCATTTACAGTGACATATTTTTTCCCCCTCCTTCTTCTCCCCCTCCTTTTTACATAAAATATAATTACCATTATATAAAAATCATATATCTATGTCTATACATACACATTTATATATCTACATAAGTATATACAAAGGAGAGGGAGAGGAAAAAAACCCCAAAACAAACAACCCCCCCCCCCCAAAAAAACAAAAACAAAAACAAAACAATACACCTGCCCAGACCAATGTGTATAATCTTGGAGCAGATATGGGAGGAGGCCATCCCTCCCAGTTTTACTTATTAAAGTAATCTATAAAGGGCTGCCAAATTAGGTAAAACTGTTTAACATTATCTCTCAATGAGAATTTAATTTTCTCCAACTGTAAATGATACATTGTGTCTCTTAACAAAGCAGAATGAGTTGGGGGGGCTTTATTTTTCCAATTTAGAAGTATAAGGCGTTTTGCAAGCAATGTTATAAAACTCAGAGCCCAAATTTGTTTATTATTTAAGTATTTAACTGTAGCTACACCAAATAGTGCCATTACTGGGTCTGGGGGGAGCTGTTTTTTAAAAATATCAGACAAAGTTTTAAATATTTTAGACCAGTAGGTAGCAATATTAGGACATGTCCAAAACATATGTGACAATGAGGCAGAATTCTGGCCACATCGATCACATCTTGAGTCAGCATCTGGAAACATCCTTGAAACCTTCAATTTAGACAGATGGAGCCTGTGCAGGACCTTAAATTGTAGTAGTCCGTGCCTGCAGCAGACAGAGGTGGAGTGAACCAACGGGGGGTTGCTTTTTGAAGAAGTATAAAGTCACTCTCATTTTTTTGGACAACAATGGAGCATTTCTCAAATAATAACTCCCAAAAAAGCTGCTCATCGTCATGTGACTGAGTCATATAAACATCATATCAGAGGAGGGGCCAACTTAGAAGTGATCAACTTTTAAAGTTTCTCCAAATCTGGCTCTAGGAAAACTTGGGAAACCAGTGCGAGATATGGAAAAGTTTAATTTTTCGCAATTGCAGAAAAATGAGAAACCGTGTCTCCATGTTCTCATTTACAAATATCACGAACTAATCTGGATCCAGATTTAATTTAATGGTGTGAAGGAAGATTTCAGCAGTCTCAGTCTTTTCTCTTACCGACCCTGAAACAAACGATGTATATCGCTTTTCTTTTAACCGCTTCCCTCTTTCTCTCCCGTCTGCAGACGGTGAGCCGTCACTTCCGGAATATTCCGGTGAACGAGAAGGAGACGCTGACCTACTTTATTTACATGGTGAAGAGCAGCAAGAGCCGCTTGGACCAGAAAGGGGACGGTGGCAAACCGCTGGACTAAACTTCCCCCACAACAATCACAGCGGCAGCTACAACCACCACAACAACAACTGTAGCTACAGACAAAACCCAGACTTGAGTAACAGCTCCTCTGCACCCTCCTACTCCCCTCTGAGAACAGGACACGAACTGCTGTTGTCCTTAAAGGACTCAAAATAGAAATCCAGGGTGAGATGAGTTCATTTTGGCTTTTTGGCCCTCTTCACAGAAATGCAGTCTCTCCCTTTTGACTTGGCCCTCTCCAAGGTATTCCCTGATTTACGAAAGCCAGGACCATAAAGACTGCTGATTACAAGGACTCACTCTGCAGAGTTTTATGTCGTCATACTGTAACACAACTGTGTCTATATGTACAAAAGAACAGCGTCCGACTCAAGCGACTTAGCTGAATGCAGTATCCTGCCTTAAGAGTCAAAAAGATAACAAAACAACTTTTGGTAATTTTGGTTTTCTTTGCCAAGTTGACTGTTAAACACGCTCACAGTGAGGAATGCTTGTGCCAAACGGGACTGCGAGATGGAGCTGAATGATGCGACGATAAGTGGGATTTTTCCTTCTTTCTTCATACGTGACTGTTGGAAACGAAATGCCACCCTGGTCTGAAGTCACATGCAGAACA
This sequence comes from Neolamprologus multifasciatus, assembly GCF_963576455.1. Classification (NCBI taxonomy): domain Eukaryota; kingdom Metazoa; phylum Chordata; class Actinopteri; order Cichliformes; family Cichlidae; genus Neolamprologus; species Neolamprologus multifasciatus. Next base: position 29,206,891 of record NC_140448.1, on the reverse strand, counting down.
TTAAGGCTCAGGTTCACTCTTTAAAAGCTGCAAATGGTGAAGATAATGATTATAAATGATGTGTAAAACATTAAAGGAAGAAGAACCGAGTAAGGATGTGATGCATTGTGACTCAGTCTTCTATTTGTTAGTGGGTTGTTTTGTTTTTTTTTTCTTTTGTACCTGTGAACATACACATGCTGATTTCTTTATGTTTAAGTAAGCTTTAGTTCAGCCTTAATTCCACAAGTTGTTCAAAGGTTGTGTCTGGTTGCATATATCATTTCTATTTTCTTTTTTTTCCTTCCACATTAAGTGAAAGCTGTGCCTGCATGAATGGTCGGGCTGTATTGTGCTGCCATCCGACGGTGTTTACAGCGGATAAAACCTCTGCTCTTAATTTCACTCCTCCAAAGTGGGTTCACAGGTTATCCTGGTGAAAGTGGGAGAAAAAAAATTAATGTTCTTCTTTTATTCATAATTTTGAATATGTGTTACACGTGGATACCCTTCTTCCGTATCAGCGGGTGAGATTTAAAATTTTAAAAAACCTTGTCATAGTGGTGAACCTGCGGCTGCTTCAGTCCAGCACGATTCATTTGGCAGTAAAACAGCATCAAACAGCAACATGTTTTTCTCTGTATAGACTCAGTTATTTACATTTAAAGCAGACGAAATAATACGTTTGGCTTTTTGTTTATTTTTTAAACTTTTGTTCAGTTCCTTTTTTTTCCCCTTCTGTTTTTTTTAAGCTGCCTGAAGTGATGGGAAATGAGTGGGAGCTGTTGGGTTGCTAGCCACCGTTAACAACCTGTTGATGTGTTTAAAAGCACTTAATGTGATAAAGCAAACGCGCTGCTGACGACCTATACGTTTATTTAAAAAATTTTAAAGCACTGCTGCAACCTCCAGGTGACGGACATCTTTGCTGTTTTACAGACACATCCTCTTTGTCTTTTATGGTGGCGGAGGCACGGGTCGTACGTGCACTTTGGATAACTGTGCGCACGATTTGTGTCAGGTTTGTCCTTTTCTCTCTCCCTCGCTCTCTTTTTTTAAGTGTCACATTTTAAATTTTGCTTGTAGGTTTGTTAGTGTCATGTAGGTAACATCCATCTTTATTAATGTGTAGGTCATGCCACATTAACCTAATTGTTGTATTAGGAAAAAGAAACATATTTAAGTATGACTGCTTGTTGCTCCTATTAATATAAATAAATGTATTGTACAGGAAGAAGAAAAAGCCTCATCTCTGCTCTTTTAACATGTGACCAGAGGTCAATAACACCAGACTAATTATACAATAGAACCAGCGATGTGCTTTAAGTGTTTTCTATGTAAAGATTATACTTTGTACTCCATGCCACTTATTTTAAAAAGTACAATCTAGAAATACCTTATGCTCTATCACTAAAGACGAAGCAGAACGTGTAAGTAATTCATCGCTGGACAGCTGGAGATAATATTTTTAAATAAAGTTATATACACATTATGCTTCAGTGGTTTAATGTATGATCCTATATGATAAGTTCTTATAGTACTTTAGCATCAAAGTATTTTAAGTTTATTAGGACTATGATGTTTAAACTGTATTGGAGCTCTTCATTTAATGCTTTCTAACAGATATTGGCACTGTATTTTTATTTTTTTTAAACGAAATACACTGGAGATTCAGAGGCCTTAACTTTGTCCTACACGTTTTCCTCCACACTATATTTGAAGATGAAGAAAAAGTTTTATTTTATTTGGTTAAAAGTTGCAGTTTCCTCATGCTGTATTTTTACAATGACGCCCATCGACCACCAGGCGTCACTGTTGCTACTGTAGCGCGACAGCAGTCCATTGATTTTTTTTTTCTTACATTTGGAAACAACACTTACTTCACGTTGTTCTTTTATTTAGCTTTTTGCAAAAGAATGATAAATAAATAAATAATATGAAGGAAACTGTGGAGAACAGCAGATTGTCAACCTGTGGAAATTATTTAAAGGATAAGGACAGCGTTATATTTTCAAAGTAATGAATTTGTTGAACAGCATCCGGTTAACACGATAGCGCTTTTTATGTTATTTCAAATTATATGTAGATTTAAAACTTACCAGAAAACTATTAACAAATGGATAATTTAGATGTGGGACTACATATAACTTGTGTTGGTGAAACAAACTCAGTTGGGAAACAAATGAGTAAAAGTAAGATTTCTTTTTAAAAAGGAATTAGAAATATTAAATTTTAAATAAATGTAAAAAAAAAATCCTGCTGTTCGAAAAAAAAACTTTATTGCCCATATCAAGATTTCGTTTTTTTTTAGTTTTTCGTTGTTGTTGTTTTTTCTTACTTGGGACCAAGCAATGCCTATAACACCTACGTGGCTAAGAAAAAATAATAACGTAACAACAATAATAATAATGATAATAATTTTAAACATGATGGGGAAAAAACACTTTCACCAAACACAGCTAGTGTCTTAAAATAATCATTTATTTACGGAACTATATATATATATATATATATAATTTCACATCTAATGCACATTTCCATCACCACTGCGCACATTAATAAACTTTTATCCTATTGGGTCTTTTGATTTTGTTTTGTTTTTTAAGTTTTACATGACGGAGTGAGTAAAGTTGCGTTAACTGAACAGTCGGTGTCTTCTCCCAGCGGACAGTGACATCGTGTAGAGTATTTGAGGTAGATTCAGTAAATTCAATACGATTCCTACGCGAAACAACAGCCCGGAGAGTTCACGCACACACACACACGGAGGGTCTGTTGGGAGATAATTGAGCTGGGAAAACCTACTGTGGACGAAAATACCTGAAAATGAAATAATACAGCGGGATGGAACAGTGATAAACAAAAACGTGTCCCCCCTTTCATGATGTGTTTCTTCCGGCTTCCGTTCATTTGATTGTATCTTTAGAAGCCAGACATCTATAAAAAATCGTCCGATTTACTCGATCCATGATTTAAAAGTTAACATTTTAATTTTATTTTTGACATGTAAATTATTCTCTAGTCCTATTTTGTACACGTTTTTGTGTCAGCATTAAGTAAATTAAGTACAGTAAGTAACTTTTTTTAAAGAAAAAAGGAAGAAAAAAATACGCCAACACGCACAAAACTCAAAGTTATAACTGCTTCCTGGTTTAACAAAACTCTATAAATTATTAACACTGAGAAATAAACCGGTAAATGTAAATCACGCCAGAAACGAGATAAAAAAAAAATGATTCTTGTGCAGCTCAAAATTCAAATGAAACATATCTAAATTTAAATGGCTTCATACTGAAGATTTCTTCCACCTTCTTATAATTTTTTTATTTTTTTGCGTCATTTCCTTTAACTGGGAAGACAACGTCAGGTAAACACACATTTAAGGGGAGACGGATGTGTTTTTGACACCTTCCATCGCGACATCTGGTCCGCAGGGGTGGAAAACATCAACAAAGCAGAAATACCACAAATATCAAACACCTACAATCGGATCTGTGAATCGGCTTAGAAACCACGGCACGAGAGAAGAAGACGTCTGTCCTGGAGCTCTCCATCGTCCCTCCACCTTTTATGCCCGTGTTGTCCTTTAGTTCGCTCTTTTTTTGCGCATCGCCGCACGGCCACAGCGACGTGCTTAGGTTCACTCAGTGGTTTGTTTTATTTTAAATTTGATTTGAATCCAGAGTCTCTGATGAGTTTTTTTCGGGTGGAGAAGTGGAGGTCACTGGTTCAGCTCCAGAGCCCAGACCTGCTGCGGCCACCCAGTCCGGCCTTTCACCTTCTTCTCGGCTCCTAAGGACTCCGGCAGGCCGTCGGTCTGTGGGAGGAGGGGGAGGAGGATGAGAATGAGGATGGAGACCAAAACACCACAACATAATCAGCAGGACAGAGAGCTGAGGGTCACTTTTATTTTATTTGAGCTTTTTTGCGCTATTTCGCACATCATATTTTTCTGTATTCCAATCTTTGTCTCGTGTGATGCACTCTGATTTTAGATGTGCTTTATAAATAAATCTGGATTTGGAGTCTAAGTTTGTCCTCATGTAATCTGAAGAAAACTGGAGGTTTTAGTGACGCATTCAGGGCGATGACATCACAGGATTTCACTAATTGACCGTAAGTCAGCTCCTGGGTCGGAGCATCAGGCATTGCCTGTCACGTACCCCAATATTGACTAGTAATCTTTTAAATTCATAGAAACGATAAAGACTTTATCATTTGTCTAAAACAACATTTTATTGTCTATCTAATAAGGGAAGGACATTTACTTTTCGTCGGCTATGATTAGGAGCTACGTAATTAATTACAAATAATAATAACTGTTGCTTGTTATTCATAAAAATATTTTAGGCACATATTCAAGCCTAAATATCTAAGTCTAAATCTACAATTAGAGACTGTTAGCAAACATTATGCATTCACTATACTATTAACAAACTGTTAGATGTTTTTTTTTTTTGTTTGTTTGTTTCTTTAATTGTTTGTTAGGTTGGTTTAAAATATAATTTGGCCGATTGTCAACTGGGACTCATAATTGGGAATTATTTGAAGGAAAAATGAGATGAAATAAAATGATATAATTATAAAGTGATATAAAGGCTTTGGTTGGAGGTTAAACATTGACGGTACTTCAATTCGAAAGGTCATGCTGAATTGTTTCGTTCAGCGTTCATCATTTCCAGGCCTACAGCTGCTTTTGCACTGACTAACATGTTACCGAATCCCAGAAAAATGCTTTGGGTTGGGGTTACTTCACTTCGACACTCGTAACTTACCAGCTCCCGTTTTCGTTTCAAATCCCGGTTTTCAAATTTCTTAATTTCGGCCTTAAAGCCCTCCGTCTCCCCGGAGTCTTTGGCCAGGACGTCCATCAGATAAGCGATGTAACTGGTCGCCAGGCGTAAAGTTTTGATTTTTGACAGTTTTGTGTCCGCCGGCACGTTGGGGATGCACTCCCTGAGTTCGGCGAAAGCTGTGTTGATGCTTTCCGTCCTCCGGCGCTCCTTCTTCGGCCCCGACGCTCTCCTCTTTCCCATCCCGGCCTGGAGCCCTTCCAGCCGGGCATCGTGCGTCGTTCCGGGCGCTCCCAGCTCCGCGGCTGGGTAGGGCGCCTGAATCTGGAAATCAGGGGGCACTTCGCCGTGGTTCACCACCCAGCTCTGGAAGTACGGTGCATCCTGGTGACACCGCTGGACGAAAGGGAAGGGTTCGTGCATCAGGTGGTGGTGATGCTGGTAGCCCCCGATGAGGTTCATGCTGAGCGGGATTGCAAATATGGTCGTTGCCGTGTTTCCCTTCGGCCTTTCTCTGCTGCCGCCCCAAAACGATCTTTGCTCGGGGATCCGCAGCCAAAAGAAATCATTCAAGATTTAAATACGTCTTCCTCTGGATTTATTAACAAGTCAAACAAAAACAACCACCGCCTTCACATCGTATTCATTCTGAACTCGGCTTCAGCCCAGGCCGAGAAAAACGTTTTAAATTCCACAGAAGAAATCTCGGCGATGAGCAGGGCTCCACTTGCGTTTCCTTCTTGAAATCGTTTCCAAACGAGGCAGCTCTGACTTGACCAAGAAATTTGACCCTGGTGAAGGTGTGAGGCCCCAGGTTTATATGACTTGGATATCTGCGTGAAAAGGAGTCAGCCAATGGAGGGCAGCGCCCAGGATGGGAGGAGAGTCTGGATAGGCTTCTGAAAACATGCACCATAATTTCAAGACCCTGCACAAGGAGCAACTATCGGCTATCCGAAAATGTTGCAGCAGAAAGTACTTTGTAAATCTGTAAATCTTTGTAGGATTCAAAGTCTTGTTTTACTTTTGGAAAGCGTTTACGCACGAACTTTACGCACTGACATCTCTTAAGGCATACACGCTTAATCATTTCTGCCACTGATTTTCAGCAGCACTGTATTATCTACATTTATATTTGAATTAACAACTGCAGGTTGGAATACATGGAGTCAGAGATTTAAATTAAAATTATATATAAAAAGTAAATTTTTAAAGACGTGCGTATAAATTTCAAAAATAAAAATAAATAAGTTTTGCCAACTCAGAAATTCAGACAATTCGACTGTTTTTAATGATAATCCCAAATAATCCGAATAAAGCAGACTTTATCTTTTTGTTCAGCTAAACATTTAAAAGAATAGGCGAATAAAAAAGGTAGAACTATGCCTAAAATGTAAAATTGACATCATTTTATCTGTTTTTACCCCGGTGTGCTCACGCATCAATTTAGTTGCTTTAAAAACATGAAATTATTTTTCTTTTTCGGTCCTTCTTTAAAGATTATCTAAGGGTTTTAAAAAATATTTTCTTTAAGGCGTAATGGCCATTTTCTTATGTCACATGTCAAATTTTAGAACAATTTTATCAGAGTGAAAAGGCCTGACCAGATTTTTATCCACGTCTTATTTTCCAGTAATAACATGACGTGAATGTCAGAGAGTAATGAGAAGTGTAAATGACCCGTTTGAGGATTTGTTTGTGCTACTTTTGGCGCACAGAATCAGCGGCCTGTCCGCGTCATACCTGAAGGAGAAGGCCTGCACTGGCTGTATCATTTTTTTTCCTCTTCCTCGCGCAGCTCCTCGCCCACCAAACACATCATCTTATCGCCATCGCCTAAAAACATTATCCCATTACATTACATGACCTTGACGCTATTTAGAAACCATTTACGGCGGCGTCTTATCTAAATACAGCCATAAATCAGGAGGTGTCACCCTCCTGCAGCACGGGTACAAGTATTCCATAAAAGCTCTCCTGGCCTGCTCACTGTTTACAGCTAAGAAGTTTGCAGCATATTTCACCGACCAACCTGCGTTACAATAAATAATCATCAGTCACAACTTTATGTTCCTTACTTCACACGAATGCACTGAAGTCTGCACGGAAAGGTTCATATGAATGCTCACAATGCTCTGCGTTTTTTCCCGTTGTTACCATTCACACTCCTGCAATACACTTTTATTCTTTCGACTGAATTATTTTTTGAGTATATAGCCACACAGATACTTTGAAGTCCACTGTATTTTTTTTTTATTGAGGAAAAGGGGTTATGGTTGATTTTGCACAATATAAATTTGTGATTGTTGCATTTTAAAATACCGAAGGGGCTCACAGCACCTGGAGCAGCTACAGCGCTGAAATTTGCTGCTCATTTATTTGACACTCTTAGGAGAGCCATTCTTCATCATGACCACGCTGACTTTTATACTTGCGTGCATCATCCTGAAGAACTTTACTTATTTTATTTTTGCTTTTTATTTTATTATGGACACATAATACAAAAAGAGCCTTCATGTCAAAATAAAATGCTTTAAAGCAGAAAAATAAAAGCATGTGCAAAAAAATGTACAAAAGTAAATAGGACGGTGCAAATTTACATTAAAAAACTACATATATATACATACATATACACACATATATATACATACATACATACATACATACATATACACATATACATATATACATATATACACACACACATACATACACATATATATCCATACATATATATATATATATATATATATATATATATATATATATATATATATATACATATATACACACACACATACATACACATATATATCCATATATATATATATATATATATATATATATATATATATATATATATATATATATATATATATATATATATATATATATATATATATATATATATTAAACAGTAATTAATGAAGCAAGCATTTTATATTAATTCATTTCTAGTAGACATTTACTGAATGTGTCATTGATGTACTTTTGTGTTCTTATAGGATCTGAAATTGAACTAACATACATCTGGCTGATAATCTCACTAGTCTCGAAGTACTGAGATATTCTGTTCAGTGGGGATGTTTACCTCTATAATACAGCAAGTTATTGGCAATAGGAAGCAGAGCTGCTGGGATTATAATATCGGACCGATTCCATGCAGGGGATTTGTTATTTGGCTGCAGTTGCATGTCATGCATTATCATGTGTTATAACTCTGCATCCATAAAGCATCTTAGTTTTACACTAAAGAAATAGTAAGAAATGGATATAAGATACACTATTTAAGTGAAAAGTGAAAAAGCACAGCACAGTGGAGGGTTTTTTTTTACCCACAAGTGTGATAAATTGTGCATCTGTTTTCCTTCTTAAGTCCATTTTCAGGCCTTCTTGTGTCAAACATAAACAAACTATTAAAATTGTTCAAAGACAAGAGAAGGAAAAAGGGGGAAAGGTTGTTTTTGTGTGCAACTTTTCCTTTAATTAAAGAAAGTCCCCTGTGAACTGAAAAGCAAATTTTGTTTTTGCTATAAAACAAAAGGGTTCATTTAAACTTTTTTTTTTCCCACTTTGGTTCCACGTCTGCATTTAGATGCATTTTGCTGTTAAACTGTAAATTCAGACGTGCAATTTGTCGCTTTGCAAGCCAGCACGAATCTTCTGCCTCTACAGTCAAACTTTATTTTCCTCCTCCTGCACAGTTCAACAAATAAGCGCACGAAACAATGATATTGCATTTGGCATATTTTTATGCAAAGCTGGGGCTGCTCATGAGCCTCCTCTCTGTCCTGTTTGCCACTCGCGTGTAGCCTCCGCTGTCAGCGTGAAAAACACCATGCAGCCTCCAAAAAGAAAACCTGACACTGTTGATTAAGACGTCCACTACACAGAGATGAAATACAACACTGGTCCCACACGCCCTCTTACTCCTTTTCTTCATCTCTCTCTGTATCACTTTCTCCACTTCTTGTTCTCCTTTTGCCTCCATTATTTCTCTCAAATGTTTAACCAGAACCTTCCCTCTTTTTGATCTCTCATTTTTTTTCTGCCTGTTCTTTTCCTGCCCTGCTATCACTAGAGGTGCTGAAAGACCTGAGCAGCAGTAATAGTCTCTTCATATTTTGCTTTCAGCCCCAATAGACTTCAGTCATCTCTCTTTCTCTTTCACTCTCTCTCCTCTGTTCCTGCTTTGCCAGGAGAAACATCCAAAATAGGTCATAAGGAGCCATCTTGGCCCTGTTATGAATTCTCCTCATAATTGTTTGTGTCATCATGTAGATTTTTCAATAGACACTGCTTCCCTCCTCTTCAGATTGCTTACCCTCAACTCCACATTTCCAAACAAATATTCAGCCTGATTCAAAGCCGAGCAAGCTCAGTACAGCAGAGCACGCTCGGCTCCAAGTGTTTATCATGCAGAGGCTCTTACAGTATATACATATATCCACCTCTGGCATACGTCGACGCCAGCACGCAAAGCTAATTAAGCCCATTGGGTACAATTAGACATGGCGGCTCTTTCTCATTCTGGGAAATGTGGGCAAAGTGGATCATGCAGCAGGGTCAAGGAGTTCCTAAGAGGCCCAGTGCCCGATGGGAGAAGAAATTCCAGTGTCCACTATGTGGAGTGTTAAAGAGGAGCAGGACGGGGTGCAAAAGAGGCTAAAAATGTCAATTAATAGTTAATGTGGGATTATTTTGTTCCGTGCTGGTGCATTTGAGTTCATGCAGAGGTCGAATCTCTGTAGAACAACAGAAAATCATTTTTGGTGAATCTCTGAAAACTGAAATTTGAATTAAATTCTCATTTTTGTCAGTTTGAGTTTTGCTTGTTGTTAAATTCTCACCACAGTCTACTTTATTGTTTTGCTGCTTGAGGGTGTATGTCATTGAAATTGCACATAAATTAGTTGTGTAGTTATTGATTAATGTCTGTTATCCTTGCATGCAGTGGGACAGATTTGGTTTCATGGTTCCAGATCTTAAGATTTCTGTCTCAGAGATTTTATTTGTCTACATCTTAATACTTGTACGTGTGGTTTCTTGTATGGGCATTATAAATTACATTAAGGAATGAACATAAAGTAAAATGCTTGATACTAAATTATTATTGTTCTTTTCTTGTAATTGAGATTCAAAATTCCAGAAAAAAGGAGCGTTTTAATGGGAAATCTCAATAAACATGATGATGTCATGGAATTGTGTGTAAATTTCAAACATTTCTGTTTCATATCTTCACATTTGTGGATTCGCTTGCATGATTTGAAAA
>NC_140448.1:28509347-28554347 GCF_963576455.1 Neolamprologus multifasciatus | reverse complement strand
TTCTGTAAATTCTGTGAATCTCGGGCAGCTCGACTTGCATTGGACTTGGAAGTGTTTCCAGCTGCGCGTCATGTAACCGATGCATGAAACTATACATTTTTAGACATAAGTTGTAACGGCCGCCGTTTTCTTTGTGAGTATTTATTACACGGCGTGCTGCGGGGAAAAGCCTGTGCTAACGTTTGAGTCTAAGGTTTATTTTTAATTCTCATCCGTAAATAATCTGCTCTTTCACGTGATTCCGTTTATTTTGAAAAGTCTCAACAGGATCTTGAGCTTTATTGTGAAAGGTTTATGTGGAACATAAACAAGCGGACAGGCGATGCTGTTACAGTCGTTGTTGCTAACCACAACGCATAAAAACAGGCGCTTGTCCATCGGTAGTGTGGTTATATTAAATATAAGAGAAAGAGAGAACTTTAAGAAATTAATATAGCCACTACAGTGACCATCAAAACGATGAAAAAATATTGCCGTAAACAGTTTATTTTGCGACACCACGAACCAAACGATAGCGTAAAATGAAACGATAGACGTTTTTATATTGTCATCCGATATATATCGTTATATCGAACAGCGCTATCTCAACTTGTGTAAAAACATTTACAACACAGAAAGCAGTATTGAAACTGTGGTGAGTCCACCACAAATTGGAAATGGAGACCTGCCTTCAAAATAAAAGCTGTACCTTACTCATGCACATAATGCTTTAAAAAGTCCAGCTTTTACTTTGAAGGCAACAGCCTGTCTCAATTTCTGGTTTGTGGTTTTATTACTGCTCGGTGAACAGCTGGTGAGTCTTCGCAGAAAATTTCACAGCAATTCGCTATTGACCATAACAATACCAAGGATGTTTCTACTACACCACCCCCTTTGCGACCAATTTTACCTAATGTCAGCCAGAAACCCCCAGCAGCCACTTGCCAATTGGTCGGGTGGCCGGAGATTGCTGGGTTCACTGACTGGTCTGTTGTGTTCAGTGTGATTGAGGTTTTATGGCTGATTTAGACTTCTGCTGTGAATCTTTGTGGAGCCTACAGCAGGGGTGGGGAACTCCGGGCCTCGAGGGCCGGTGTCCTGCAGGTTCTCAACACACCTGAATCAAATGATTAGTTCATTACCAGGCCTCTGGAGAACTTTAAGACATGTCGAGGAGGTAATTTAGCCATTTAAATCAGCTGTGATTGGATCAAGGTCAAATCTAAAACCTGCAGACACGAGCCCTTGAGGCCTGGAGTTTCCCACCCCTGGCCTACAACATAACCTACGCAACATGCATCATGTGCATAATGTGTTACTTCCCACAACAGTCTTTCATGTTCCAGTGTTTTACAAGCATCACCAGCCATGACACAAACTAATAAAATTCAGGGACTTTTTCCCTTCTCCATCCCCGCTCTTTATTGTTGCAGTCAGCTGTTTTTAGAGGCAAACACGTGTGTCTGTTTTGTACATTGCTTCACTCCCATTCTGATTGATGTCAGCATATCTCCTTGCAGGAACTTGCTAAAATCTATGAGACCTTATCTCACCTTATCAATTTGTTGTTCTAGCCAAAAATGGAATAGAAGGAAACAGAGTTGTAGATGACAATGAAATGAATGGCGTAACTGACCTTGTGACATAAAAAACCCCTAAAAACCAAGGGATCCACTGATGTTATAAAATCAGAAATCCCCTCAGTACTTCTGAAATTTCAGACATTACTACATCTACTCTTAACGTGGCTGAATTCTCTGCATGACGATCACTGGAATTTCTTTACACTGAATAATTTTTTCCCAGGGAGAACTTGTCAGTTTGTCCTAATACATATTTAAATCAGTACTAATGACAACAACGTTTTGTCTCATCTTATCAGTATTTTCAACACCACAAACTTCACCTTCCACTGTAGCCTGAGCGAGCCGAACAAGCGAGCGCGTAACAGACAGAAATGTAGTCAATCAATAAAACAGCAGGTCTCCCAACCAGCTTAATCTCATCTTTAACTCGAGTGTTGATGTTGGGATGAAGCAACAACGACCCAAGTCTGAGAAATCCCGACCATCAGAGGAGGAGGAGGAGGGAAAACATAAAACACGAGTAAAGAAACCAACAAGACTTTCCAAATCCCAAGTGAAGCCTTTTAAGTTTTATTAGACATACAGCTAACTGAATCACACATACTGTATGAGCCAACAGTCCAGCCCATCCCTTCAGATCCGTGCATGTGTGTGCGCTAAAATATTCTTCTTGCACAGCACAAGGCTATTAAAGACTGAAATCTAGAATACTTTTAATTAATTTAAGCCTTACTTGTGGGAGACAACTAACCATGTAAAGAGTTTATTTTTTTAAATTGATTAACAGGTAATTTAAGATAAAATAATTAATCCTACTGTGTAACGTTCTGTTTATTTTAGCCTTGGTGTACAGCACTTTATGACTGCTTTGCTATGAAAAATACTTGATAAAGAAACTTTACATTTTAAGCCCTTTCATTGCAAGTAAGTAAGCATTTTAACAATAAACACTTTTTTCAACTTGTGTTATATTAACATCACAATTTCAAAATCAAACCATTAATTACTTCAATACTTGCACAGAATCAATTTATTGCATTAAATTGGATTTTTATTTCAAAACTCTCTGAAAACCTGAATGGGCGACAGGTCCATCAAAAGTACCCACTGTGTATGTGTACATAACATCTGAACAATACCCTATAATCAATATAACCCAGTAGACAACACAAAGGCGATGACAATGCCGTGAACAAATTTACACGTTTTCCCATTGACTTAAATATATAAACTGCTCAATAATAGATATAAAATATCACGACGAACACAAATCGCACTTTCCAAGAAGCATCATTAAAACAACTGAAAATTAAAGATACACTTAGTGGAGGTTCATCATTCAGTCCACAGCAGATTACATACACACATATAGATAAATAGATATACAGATGGGTCAATGGACAGACAGATAGATGACATGTTTTTTCCTGTGTGGGTGTCAAAAACATGTAGATTAAGACACTGAGCACAATTCCCACGTTGGAAATTTCCATTTGTAAGAGGACTTCAGAGAGTTTGATGCAAGCGATCTGCAACCATCTGACGTCTGTTTGATCTTTATTTACATTTAAAAGGTCAATCTTTGGAAACATGAGGCGGGATCTGATTTCAATATATGTTAGCACTTTTAAAAAAAAAATTATCTCACAACATGACTCTAAGGAGAATACGTAGACAATCTTGAGAATGAGAATCTTTCCTCCTATTTCTGACTACTGGTTAATAAATCAGAAATTTACCTATTTTAAGCTGAATGATATGCAACGCCCACCCATTCTACAGGGCATTCCTGTGGGCAATACCCTATAGAAGGCCTATAGGGTATATCAATATTAATATCCCTCACAGGAGGTGGCACGGTGGTTAGCACTGTTAACGCACAGCAAGAAGGACCTGAGTTCAATTCCAACATCAGGCCGGGGTCTTTCTGTGTGGAGTTTGCATGTTCTCCCCGTGTTTGTGTGGGTTCCCTCCGGGTACTCCGGCTTCCTCCCACCGTCCATGCAGCTTGTGGGGATAGGTTAATTGGATAATCCAAATTGCCACTAGGCGTAAATGTGCGAGTGAATGTGAGCGCGAATGGTTGTCTGTCCCTGTGTGTTGGCCCTGCGACAGACTGGACCGCGACCTTGAAAAGGAGAAGCGGAAGTGAATGGATGGATATTCCTCACAGGGTTATTAATATAGGTCTCTATACCTCTCTGACCTGTCTTCCCCATGTGATGTTGTGTAATGTATGTATGGTCAGAAGGGTAAGATGGCGCTGGCAAAAGGTCAGCAGCCTTAAGCCAATTTCCTTTGGGGTCAACCTTCGGGATCAATAAAGTTTTATTAAATTGAATTGAATTAGAACCTCTTGCAAACAGAAATGACCAGTGTGGGAATTGTTCACAGTATCATAATATATGTAAAACTGCATATTTTTGCCACCAACACACACACACACTTGTTTGATAACCCTTACACTTTATAGCCTGCGGATAGGCCCCAAAAATATTTTATATAAAAGTTTGAAAATGCAGTTTTTAGTGGCTTTTTTCAAAATAAAAGCTTCTAATCAAACAGACATACTTACCACGAAGCTGTTTAAGTTTCAGTTTCTTTTTTTTTTTTTTTTTTTTTTTTAATTCAAACATTTTCCCAACACTTATGTATAAACTTTACTTTTACTTTTCACAGTTTACATACATTTGTATATCTACACACATTATGTTTTGGCAGCTTTAAGAAAATTAATTGTTTAAGTGTTTTACAATTGTTTTTATTTTCTTTGTTGCATGCAGTCAAACCTTCAATTGTGCATTAAAAACACAAAAATTGAAAAACAGTTGCTTTTGTTTGCGACGTCCAGTGACTAATCCAGGAAATGCCGTGTCCCAGGTTAGCAGTTTGTTTAGAGTGAACAGAAGGATAAGCGGAAAGCTAAGACGTTGCCAGAATCATAAGATGTACAAGCATGACAGATTAGCACATTTAGGCAGACTGAGTTAAACTGTCATTTCAATGTATAGTCAACACAGATGGCTACTGGGCCGGCCAAGCTGTTCCAAGGAACCCAGCTCGTTCGAGTGCGTCTGTGTCTGTGTGTGTGTAAACAAGCTTGCAAGTACTTTTTTTTTACCACTAACGGTACCCACAGCTTATTTACAGACACTTTACAATATTTCCATCTACTGCCCACTTTTACTCCAATGTTTGCGACAGACAGTCCAGGTAAAGACGAAACCAAACAGAAGACCAGGTGTGCGTTATCCACAAACAGCTGCCAATTGTTTGTAATAATATTTTTGCCCAGCCTGGCCGGCCATTTATTTTGATCAATTTGGTGATAAACTCCGCAGGAAGTTGTTTTGTTTTTTTTGTTGTTTTTTTTGTTTGTTTTTTTTACATGCTGCTAAACATTTCTTTTCCAACATTAGTTTCACGTCCCTGAACACAACTGTTCGTTTCTCCGATCTCATACGTAGTGATTTGTGGCCATGAATTCAAAATTTGTATTTTCCACTTCTGAAAGTTGGAAAAAGTGACACATTTTGGGGTGTCTCGATGCATGCTCACTCATCCAGGTAAGTAAATCCCAAAAGGTTGATTCAGTTCATCTAGATGTAGCATTTTCAGTGGGAGAAACGTGAGAATTTGCATATTAATGATCAAGGAACTGACCTCCCGGCCGATTGTTCATTCAGTGGTGCTAGTTTCAGTCATTCTGCAATGTACTATTTATAAGGCTGGGGAAACCTGCAGTCAGCTGAGACTGAAGAAGTCACTTGGATGAGTGACGAAAGCTTTCTCCCACTGAAAACGCTACGTCCAGATGAACAGAATCAACTTTTGGGACACATTTTGGGGTTGTCTGTGGAGCAAATGATTTTGCACAACCAGAGGCACAAGTTCAAGTCCTACATGTCACAGATTTGTCACATCATGTTACCTGATTCAGTTAAACTACACATGGTTTGGGTTCAAATGCAGTGATTAAGCTCTGAGATGGTAACACATCTTTACTTTTAGGGCATACATGTTAGAGACACAATAGATTTCCATGAACACAAACTATATCAAAATCGTTAATCATTAATTATTTGACATTTTTCTATAAGTTTAGGTGACAGAGTAGTGTCACCCAACATCATCAACACCAGTGTTGGTCAAGTTACTTGAAAAAAGTAATCAGTAACTAATTACTGATTACTTCCCCCCAAAAGTAATCCCGTTACTTTACTGATTACTTATTTTCAAAAGTAATTAATCACTTAGTTACTTTGTTACTTTTTAAAAACATGATTTACAACCTGAATAGGTGATAAAGTGATAGATCTTTCAGCCCAATTCTACTTTTTCTGCATAATCGATCATACAAAATGTAATCAAATGGAAAAGTCTCTTTTTAAAACTTGTTTTATTAGTTTTAATCTTTTAACTTTATGCATCAAGCAAAAGTTTAATTATATGCAACATTCTCTGACTGGAGGAAATTTGTTTAATATTTAAACCTATTTTCTGCACATTCCAGCACATAAAATAATTTTTTTTGTGTGTGTTTACACTCAGTCTTTCAAATAGATGCAAGTAAAACACAGCAGAAAATAAATAAAGTCAAAGACTAGCGGTCCTTTTGCTCTATTTTCACCTGTAAAGCAGGTGTGGTGTAGGCGGAGGTTTACCCTGGTGCAGGTGTGCCACAGCAGTCAGTGGAAGAATCCGCGAGTTTCTCTGTGAGTTTCCCATTACGTCATAGCGCACTCGGTGCTTGCTTGGAAGTTTAGGGGTTTTTTCGCTGTAAAAAGAAGTTTTCTTCCCACGCACAGCGGACACTAATGTTTTTGTCACTTTTTATGGAATCAAACTCAAAGTAAGGTCAGTACTTCCACGCTTTAAACGCTACACGCTCATACTCTCTCCGCACTCAATATATGATCCATTGTTGATCTGCACACAGCTGTTGTCACAAACGTCGCACCTGCTTATGTCATTGTCATGAGACGTAATCTAATTACCGTTTTCGTTACTTGAAAAAAGTAATCGGATTACAGTAACGCGTTACTGCCCATCTCTGATCAACACTAGTTCCTGCTTATGAGGTCTAATTATTATGTAGCGCTACCAGCAGAAGACTAAAGAGCATCATGGTGAACAGAACCAGTAGGCTGTATCCTCCCATCATTGGTCAATTTCTGACAGTATCCCCTCAAATATCCACTGACATCATTTTTTCCCAAACACTGGTGGGAAAAGGGGGTATGTGTTTTTCCAAGTCTTAGAATAAATCTGGTGTCTGAAATTATCACTTAATTAGTTTATTAGAGGAAAAAAACACGAGTTCTTCTCGGCCTCTCCTTTGCGCTTTTTTGCTTTCTTAATTTGCACCATCAGTCTGGCAGAATTCACATTTCAAGACTTCATTTTGAATCGCAAGAAATTAAATAGTGATATTTTTTCAGAAGCATTACTGGCATTTATCTAATAATTTAATCCACGAATATTGAATGGAAGAAATGACTAATGATTAAAATTGATATGGATAATCCTGATGACTACAGTGAGATTAAGAAATAGGCTGCCATTGTTCAAATCCAGAGCGAAATGCAATTGAGACCCTAATGGCTAAAACACTGAATTTCATTCTCATCCATTACACTTGTTAGTCAGTGAGTGAGAGCAAGAGAGCTGCCAGAAATTCTATTCATTTCAGTGTCACCTCCAGATGGTGTAAATGTGTAGACTATAGTAGTGAAAATATGGAGGAGGAGGAGGAGGAGGCCTGTAATAGACAGAGCCACAGTCTGCCTCTTATTCATGTACTGCCGCAGTCTGTGCATCTTGTAACAAGCTCAAATAGTCCATCACGACTTGAACTGGATCCCAGTTTAGTCGTAGCCGATTGTTACAGATCTGACAAACAATGAACCGGAGCAACACTCCAGATTTGAGTACTCATCTCGACTTTAAGAAGAGGCGCTCGTCCACTCGAGGCTTCCATTCATATACCTGACTCTGCTGACGGATTCCAGCCTACATCTGAGAATGTAATCATACGATGAGCTACGTGTGATAGCGAAGCATTTAGCGCAGGGTTGAATCATTTCAAGGTCATAAAGTAAGTAGGATGGCTCTACCCAGTATGAACGCTGCTTCATATCAGGCATGAATTTTGGTAACATGACAGGAGAATCAGCTTTCTCTGCTCTGCACTGCCTTCGCCATACAAACAGCACTGTGTCTCTAAAAATAGCCCTAAAGCCCTGGGGCAGGGCAGCCTGAACAAGGCCGCCCAGCAAACAGAGAGAGAGAGAGAGAAAAAAAAAGAGAGACCATGACACCACTAACAACTTGACTTCCCACTGCACCACTCAGCTGAATCCAGGGCAGGAAAATCCACCTCTAGATGCTGCTGGAATGCATGTCAATAATGAAAACCCAGTGTGGACGAATGAGCGTCAGGACCACGGGAACAAATGCAGCCATGTGCGCAAAAAACACCATCCACTCTTCTGGGAAGGGTTTTCCCAAACCTTGGGAAGTGGGACTTCCTCCCACTCAACCACAAGAACACGCAGAAGGTAACGTTGTCCCGAAAAAGAAAAGGGTCTTCCTCAAAGTATTCACATAAATTATCTGTAAAATACCATTTTTGATGTAACACTGAAGGGACCCTAAGCTTTCTTTCCTATCATATAGTGCCACAGAGGATACTCGTATCAAACATGACCAACATTTCATATGATGAGGTCATTGCTCAAGTAATTCCCATGAACCAAAGGCTACTTCTGGATCTGTAAAAAGCCAGCAGCTATTCACAATATGGTCATCTCATGCTCAGAAGCTCCACCCACCTCACGTTCAAAACCTTCTGTTTATGACAGGCAACCAATCAGAAGAAAGCTGGAATTCCAAAACAGCATATGCACGAAAGGTCAGGATGATTTTGAACTGTAACTCATGCAACGCTACGCTAACAGAGTCATAGAATAAAAGGGTAAAAAATGCTTTTAAGTTTTGCTTTCAGTAGAGTGAAGGGCCTGAGCATAAAACTGTGGACCCAGTCTGCTCCGACCTAAAGCTCAAATTGAAGGTTGCAAGATATGTAAACGTGGGAATAAAAGCAGCCTAATTAAATAATTACATTACATACCTGTCCCTAGCCTAACTGATCATACGTGGGAGTCTATTCATTGTTTCATGTTCTGCCACACAACATCTTGTCTTCTTTTCTCAGAACTGTGTCCCAACCTCTACTCTTTTCCTCCAATTCTCCATCTATCTGAGCACATACTACCATTTAAGGGTACAGTATTTAGCCGAAATGACCGGTATTCATATATTCTTTTAGATTTTTATTTCACTGAGCGTAATAAATGGCTGAAAAAATGTGGAAAATATATATCTTCTTACCTCACACCGAAGAGAAGCACAGGTCTGACATATGCCTCACTTCTGCTCTCTTGACTACCGGCTTCCTATTAATTCTCAATGATTCAGTGGCTGAATGACCAGACCACACTACCACCTGCCAGCAGTGACCCTTTTGATGGCTCTAATGCACCTACTCCATTCCTCACATCATGTCTTCATACCTCATTCTCATCTCTCCCACA
This sequence comes from Neolamprologus multifasciatus, assembly GCF_963576455.1. Classification (NCBI taxonomy): domain Eukaryota; kingdom Metazoa; phylum Chordata; class Actinopteri; order Cichliformes; family Cichlidae; genus Neolamprologus; species Neolamprologus multifasciatus. The sequence goes on along the minus strand of NC_140448.1, from coordinate 28,545,187 downwards.
TGGACAGCCAGCTAGGCAGCTAACCAGCTTTAACTTAGCTTAGAGAGTTAGAGTTGGTTAATTATGTCACTCGTAAGCACATATACGAACCTTTATTTCAGAACAAGTTGGGATACTGTGTCAACAAATGATTTAAACTCTATATTTAATTGAAAACAGCACTAAAACAACATATCAAAGGCTGACAATATGACATTTTACTCTAAGGACGCGGGTATGCTGACCACTGTGTTGCATCACCTCTTTTAAGAGCACTTTGTAAGGGTTTGTGGAATTGCTGTAGGTCTGAACACAAAATCTTTCCCTTTCTTTCTGCTGCTAAACAAGTCAGGGGCTCCTTTGTTCTATTTTTCATTTCATTATGGAGCAAAGATGAGTTTAACACTTGTACTTTTTTGTTCATTCTGATTATTATCGGCCCACGAAATGGTTGTCATCACAACCATTTGCACCTATGACCAATTTAGAATTCCCAGTTAACCTAACAATCATGTCCTTGGATCGTGAGAAGAAGTGCCCAGAATGGTCACCGGAGAGCTGATCGATTTGAGTCCAGTGTGCAGCCCAAGTACATGTTTAAAATTTTATTAATCATTGTCCCACTGTCATTTATTATTTTACTAATTATTACCACTTAAGCATATTTACATTTTTTGGAGGTATTTATATGTCACAAGCTTAAGACAATGTTTAAAAGAAGGATTGCCAGTCTTTTCCTCAGAGTGAGGAATGCTGCATATCCTAATGCAGCGGTCCCCAACCTTTTTTGCCCCACGGACCAGTTTAATGTCAGACAATATTTTCACGGACTGGCCTTTAAGGTGTCACGGATAAATACAACAAAATAAAATGATACAACCAAGACAAAAACTGTGATATTTTGTAAATATAATAATAAACGCGGATTCACTGTGTAATTGTGTAACTTAATCAGCAGGGGCCTCCTCAAATGCGCCAACAACACTAAGAGTAACATCCTCCTCTCTGCCCCTTAATGCTCTCTGGTCGCTATGGTAACGTGTAAATATTTCTTTCAAAATAAGATACACAACTACAACACGGGAAAAGACCCAGGGAAACTGAGTTAATGATAAAAACAATGAAAACCATACATTTCACACCCGAGCCTCAACTCTCACGGCCTGGTACCAAACGACTCGTGGGCTGGTACCAAACAACTCGCGGCCTGGTACCAAGCAACTCGTGGCCTGGTACCAAACAACTCATGGGCTGGTACCAAACAACTCGTGGCCTGGTACCAAACGACTCACGGGCTGGTACCAAACAACTCGCGGGCTGGTACCAAGCAACTCGTGGCCTGGTACCAAACAACTCATGGGCTGGTATCAAACGACTCGCGGCCTGGTACCAAACGACTCACGGGCTGGTACCAAACGACTCACGGGCTGGTACCAAACGACTCACGGCCTGGTACCAGTCCGTGGCCCGGGGGCTGGGGACCGCTGTCATAATGTAACGCTGATAAAATATCAGTACTTTGCATCAGCAGATGCTAAAAGCCAAAAAGTTTGAAAAAACTTCTAAATTTTAAATGACTTCCAAATAAATGTATTCTGTTCTTCATTTATTGTAAAATCTTACATGACAGCAGTTTAGACAGATTTCTGAAAAAAGAAAAGAAAAGGAAATGTTGACATCGGTTCACAAAGGTGAAGAGAAGAAACTTCCTGCCAGCAGAGTGTCACCCATCCTTTATGCTCGTCTCTGTCGGTTGCTTTCAGTGTAGGACATTGAGGAACTGAACCTTATTGTACTGCAGCACGCTGTAAATTACTCTGAGAGCTTCGCATAAAATGGAAAATGGAAAAGCGCAGTGAGCCGGTGAGCTCAGATACCTAGCCGCCACCTGGAAAACACTTACAGGATGCTTATTAGAGCGCCCTTAGCTCAGCCAGTGAAGCATGAGACTCCTAATCTCCAGGTCACAGGTGCCTTTAAATTACAAATGCACCCCTGGATACTTCTACATCATTACAAAGAATTGATTTATGACACCCAACGCATGCCAAGTTCCTCTGGTCAGGTGTATTTTTAGTGAACGGACTTTGCCTTAAACTATTATCTCACCCACCTCGACTTCAGCTAGGGTTTTTCAGGACTGCCTTAAAAAGTACACCTGGGTCACATTTACTGCTGCCAAAAAAACATTTTCTGTTAATGGAAACAATGGTGCAATGAACACCTCATTGCAAACCACAGGTGGCAGAGACTCAAGCAACAACTCCTCTTCCAATAGCTCTCCAAACATTAAAACTGATGGTTTGACGGAGCAAAAATGACTCTGTGGCCCAATAATGGCTGATTGAATCACTGCAGTGTACACATCACTGCTCAAGTATTTCTAACCGCTGACATTTTGTTTTTAACCCACAATTCTGCAAAGTCACCACCCAAGTCACACACCTTTGGAAAAAACCCATAAAAACATTTCCATGACATGGCACGCCAATTCATGTAAAGCGAGGTGGATTACGACGTATACGAGTGGGTGGAATGAACAAAAGCACTGACAATAACGCGAACAATTTTTCTCTTCGATAAAGAAACAAACCAAGCCCGTTTTGCAGGCACGTTGATGTTTTGAAATCCGTGAAACATTGTCAAACTTCATGCTGCTGCTAATCAAAAGAAAACCTTCAGTTGCAATCCATTTAGAACGAATCATTGCAATCAGGGAACTGGCTCATTGAGAAAAAGGAAAATACATAAAAAGCTTGAAAAGAGGTGCAGAAGAAGCTCAGCAGAGACTAAAGCTCAATTAAATTAAATTCTATTTCTATAGCGCCAAATCACAACACTCACCTCAAGGCACTTTATTTTGAAAGGATCATACAAGAACAGAGAAAAAACCCCAACAATGAGAGAACCCCAATGAGCAAACACTTGGCGACAATAGGAAGGAAAAACTCCCTTTTAACAGGAATAAGCATTCAGCAGAACCAGAAGACAAAAACAGGATGTCTGCCTCTCCAGTCCAAACTGGGAACTGGTTCCACAGAAGACTGGCCTGAAAGCTGAAGACTCTGGCTCCCATTCTACTTTCAAATATTCCAGGAACCACAAGTAAGAAGTGTGAGAGCGAAGTGCTCTATTGGGGTGATGCGGTATTTTGAGGTCTTATTATTATTATTCTAGAGAAATTCTTCTACATATTCTTAAACGTGGTCCAATTTAACCTCCTAGGACTTGGCGTCCACATATGTGGACATCACATTTTGGGTTATTTAGACCAAAATACTCAATTTTGCTCTACAAGGGCCTGATATCCACTTACGAGGACATTATACTGCTACTGTTCTATCAAAATTTTAAACAAATATCCTCATATGTGGCTCTTATTTTTCTTTAAAAGCAAAAATAAGGTAAAAAAAAAATCTGGTAATTCTCTGTTTTTACATTCATCGGGCCCCAATATGCCCAAATATCAAAGAGAAATTAAAAATGCATGCTGTGGAAGAGTTCGGGTCTTAAGAGGTTAAAGGGAATCACCACACAGAGCAATTGGCACTCTTAATTTGCAAAAGCCGTATTTTCATCGAGGCGTAATGGTTTTTATCATTTGGTTGAACAGCAAAGGCAAACTTTTGTGAATCCTTCTAAAGAAGATGACTGTGTTGCAAAGAATGATGCAACGTCTTGCATTTATAAAGTTTTTGTTTAGAAGTCTCAAGTATCCAAAAAACAATAAGCCCGTGTTTAATGCAAAAACTACACGCAGGTTATTTGTTTTTCCATACTGATGGGGCAAACTACCACATACACAATGAGCCAAAACCTGCAAAACCACAAGCACGGCTGATAATTTCAAAAAAGTAAAACAAAACAAACAAACTAAAAAAACATATCAACTTTCATCGACACAATTTAGATACAAAACAGCAGATTTTCTATCCTCATTTCTGAAACACAAAAAAGTCAGCGTGACCAGAAATCCTGACAAACTGCTGTTTGAGAGCATTTGAAGGGTGAGGTGACAAGCTGGCAGCAACCGGCTGATTCTGGTCCCTCCAATCATCTTTGTCACCCTGACAACTCAGTAAAAATGTGTCTCATATTCAGTGCTAAGCAAATATTTTAGGCAAAGACTTTAGATTTTCAGGTTATACCATCAGGGCTCTGTCAGTACAAATTTATTCTGCTGGATTTCAGCACGAGTTGGTCTAGATCTCATGAAGAAGCAAAAGACAAGAAGACACAACCTTAACCAAAGAAGAACTAAGGCAAGTTATCCAAAGGTGCTTTTGGTTCCAGGGAAGTACCCCCTTATGTGTGTCCACAAAGCATAAAGTGGTTACATCAAAGTTCCTAAAAGCCCCATTTGTGGCATCTTTTTTAAGTTCTTGCCTCAAAGGATGCTCTTGTGCTGGAGAGTACCTACCTCTGAGTGGCACAAGTGTACACTGATTGGTCTAGATTGGCGCAACACTACCAACCACCATATTAGAAAGGAAAAAAAGGTTTGATATTTGTTGTGTCAGCAGCATAATAAGAAGACCTGGCATGCAATGAACACTTAGTTTAAATCTAGATGCAGATGTCCAACTCTGCAGGAGCAGAAAAGTTTTTCAGAGAAAAACCACCAAAGTGCTTTTTTTAAGCATCACATTTGATGGTGATTCCAAATATGCAGTTTTCATCTTCCAATGACGACCGAAATCAAAGTTAGTTTACATAATACTTCAAAATAACGGCCCAAATAAATGCCTGGAGGCATCGTGGGATGACTGCCAAGAGGAGAGCTTCTCTAGCTTCTACAAGTCCACAAATAGCTCCAAAAGATGAAACAATACAAAGAAAAATGGATGAACAGTAAAGTCCAGACTAATTTGAGTAAATATGAAACAAATTTAAAATGCAATTTTGATATATTAGAAGCTTTTTTTTAAATTTAATGCTGGCATTTCCTCTCAACTACCCGGGGCATCCTCACAGAGCAAAGCACCGTATAAAGAAAAGGGCGACGCTGTAAGAGGACAAGTAAAAGCGAAACACCCTGCAACCAAAGCAGATCTCATTTGGTGCTGTTTCTGGTGCGTTCTTGGGTACATACAGGCATATGGTGGTAATGCAAAAACAAGGGATTCATTAGGCGGGCTTTTGGAGACTTCTCATTAGCAGCACCATGAGCTGTGGTTCGCCTCCGGAAGCGTTCCTACTGTTTGTGCCAATGCAGACAAAAAAAAGGCCTTGAAGGTATGCAGTTCTCAGAGGACCACCCCAGTGGGTAGTTACCCTCAGGCAGTTCCCAGAACTGTTTGATCCTACTGGACAAAAAAAACCTGTCACACATCAAAATTGATGGGTTTGAGGTGTTTTCTATGGACTTGTATCAGTGTATCCGTTATGTAACAAAAAAAACCTAAAAGATGCTTCAGATGGTTTAAAAGCTCTGCCTACATTGTTCGGTGTCCTCCTAGCACTGTCTACACTACATGCAGCAAAGTAGCATCAAAGCATGAAAAAATATAGAAAAGAGTAAAAAAATATCTCACAGCAAGTTCAGGGCTTCTGTCGGAGTATTACTGGCCTAAGCTGGTCCACTGCTAAACCTATAGATCTGATTTTCTTACTAACATATAAAGCTGCAACTGCAAAATTTCGCTAATGTGTCTTATTAGCCTACAGTCGGTACCTTTGGTTGCCTTATTCCAAGAGGTCACCACATTAAAGCGTTAAGACTCACATTAAGGGTTCACAAGCTTGTGATCCCCTTAGAACACCAGTATACCTGCTGCACTGGTGTGCATTGATGTAACGTCACTATTGTCATACAGTACCATTTGTCAAGGTGAAACGGCGAGCATAATGGCTTCACAATCCCAGAGATTTATCATGTCCCGTCTCCCTCACCTCACCCTCAACCTCTCACAGCAGATGGCTGCCCCTGCCTAAGACTGGTTCATCCTGTTAAAAGGGAGTTTTTCCTTCCCACTGTCACCAAGCGCTTGCTCATCCAGGGTTGTTTAATTTTTGGAGTTTTCTCTCTGTTCTTGCAGACTCTTTACAATTTAAAGCATTTTGAGGCAATTTGGCACTTAATAAATAAAACTGAGGGAAATGTGTTAACCACTACATGGACTGCTGTTGCCGTTTAACAGTTTGAAAAACTGAAAAGAAGTTTGAAAGAGAAAGATTAAACCAGTAGGTTCTCAGTCATCCAGGTCAGGGTAGACGTAGGAGCTTGTAAATGAAAAAAAGACGACAGGACTTCTTTAAGTTTGTGAAGACCTTTTATCTCTCAATTTAGAAAAGTCCTGCTACCTTCATTTTCAAGCTCTTAAAAATTACGTGTTCGGCATCCGTCAACTGGTCTCTCTTGATCTTGTTGATCTCTGCGTATGCAGATATGTGCCTAGATCATCACATCTCATATCACATCTCAGTCTGTGCCTCACGATTACCACTGTAGGGGGGTTCATATTAATTGAGTCCAACGTTAGGCTGTTCATGGGCCCTCGGGTGCCAGTAAAGCTGCCGGCGTTAACGACTTTCCTGGCAGGGACGCTAAAGCTGCTCACCAGTTTGTGAATTACACAGCTGGAAAGTTAATAAACAATGACCCAATTATTTACTTTCTCGTTGTGTGGCTATCGTGCCGCGTGTAATACCAGCCAAAATATCAATATCAGAATTGTTTACTCCCTGAAAATAACATTAATTATTTAGAAATATTCAGTGCGATTCCCAAAAGGCCCCATTTCCTGTTTACATACGGATGTTAAGGAAAAATGAAAAATAAAATGATTCGACTTCATTTCGACGGCCAAACTTTTTGCACGGTATCGTCCGTGTGCGTGCACAGAGGGGGTGACGCAACATCCCTGTTCTGAGAAGTTTGCTGAAACTTTGTTCAGCATTGTTAATGATTGCCTACAGTGTGGCATCTGCTCTCTGTTGCACACACACACACACACACACAGACACACACAGAGGCAGACTTTGTATTCAAGGGCCCGTTGCTGCTGATGCCCTGCCCAGGAATGTACAGCTGAACCTGCTCTCACATACAGTCCAGCTGATCCAACAGCCTCTGTCAGGGCGGCTGTGGCTACACTGTAGCTTGCCATCACCAGTGTGTGAATATGTGTGTGAATGGGTGGATGATTGTGTATAGTGTAAAGCACTCTGGGGTCCTTAAGACCAAGTAAAGCGCTATACAAATACAGACCATTTACCATTTACATATGTGCACACAGACACACACATAGTATAAACAATGGAGCATGCCCAGCTATGCCTCTGATGAAGACTCTGAGCAATGCTATCACTTTAACCATGATGGGAGGAAATTGATTTCCTCTCCCACGCTTCAAACACAGCTAACTGGGTCAGAGGTAAAAGTAAAAACAGAAAGCAAGGCGAAGGGGGGCTTTGAAAATGAAAGAACTTGAGAAAACCGATGAGACAACACAACAACAGCAACAACAACAACAAAATGCTCATCTATTACAGTCCTCCTAAAAGGGAAAGTTCAAAAGAAAGTGCAGCACTAGGTAAGTTTACATCTCAGGATGGGGCTGGGGGGATACCACTAATGTTTACATCCTGTCACCCTGTCACGAGCACAAGTTCCTCATCGGGGGACACACGCACACTACTTTCTGTGCGATGACACGCTTGCTGGTGGTAATTCGATGAAAATAAAACAGTTCCCACATGAAAGCGCTCACAATAAAGTCTGCTGATTTTTTTGCATAACCAGGTCATGACTTCTGGAGAAAGAGTCTGCGCATCACCTCTACAGCTGATATCTCCGAAACTGGGCAATTCGCACCAAAGAAATCAAATTGGAACAACAATACTGCAGGCCATATTTTATTTTCTGAGTCACATTTTATCTTTTCACCATAATCAGCCAGTTTCCTTTGAACTCCTAATGTGCAAGTCAGTGACGAAGCACCACGTAAGCTGAAATGATAACTTTTAACAGTGTAAACAAATGTCTGCTTTGTGATTAATTTCATAATAAACTGCATTAAACTCCTTTAGCTAAAGTTCCAAAGAGAGGTATATCTTTGAGATTTCACTGCCACAGAGGAAGGCATGAATTTTATTTTCTGGGTTTTTTTGGAGCAAGCAGAAAAAAATGGGACAGTTTGCACCAACTGTGAAAAACTTGAAACTGCAAAAAGACTAAAAAGCGAGGCATCGACTCGGGTCTACAAGACCTCTCCATTACAGTTCCAACCGCGTAAGTACAGTGCAGAGAAAACCACAGCAACAGGGTACATAAAGGTATGTGAACTTCTCAGCAAACTGACTTTGACCTCAAAAGATCACCTGCCAGTTGCACTGCTGCTTGCAACTTACAAAAAAAAAGAAGAAGGAAGAACTATACCTTTTTTGGTAGGTGGGGTACCCTAACAGAGACACTTCTACTGCTCTGATGTTTGGTTTTAAACATGGTAGCATGTGGCATCTGTAAATACAGATAGATGCTAATGAAAAACGGCAATTAAAGTACAAACCTTTCAAAAGCATTGCCGTTCCAGTTCCACACTGGCTGCAAAAGTCCAGCAGATTTACTGGATTTGGCAGAAAAAGTGCGTGAGAGCCAAGCTGTTGTACATGTGCTTTTAAAAGAGTCCTCAAAACGCGGCACAAGTCATAAAAGTCATTCTCTGTTTAATGGATTCACTCGAGGCTAATTATAATCAGGCAAGGGAGCGGCCGTGACAACACCTCGCTCGGTTTCTTGCAGGCTGAAAGGATCTAATAACTGTTAAAAATGCAGAGATTACACCGTGTCTGAGTTTTGTTTTTAAAAACTGGTCTTTTTCAGTCTCAAGGCTTCAGACAGATCTATTGGTCTCCACTTTCAGGTAAAAGCAAATCAGTCAAGCTGTTTCCCCTGGAGACAAAAGCACTTTTGACCGTTCGTACATTTTTTTGTTGTTTTTTTTAAACAAAGCTGGTCGTGCAGGAATTTATAGCGAAGCTCCATCACACAAAAGAGGGGAAGATGTGATGCTATGAAATCAAATGTTCTTGCTGTTCACTAAAAATGCTGAACTTTAAAAACAGGCAAGGACAAGCCTGTAAAGTCAGATAGATAGTCAAACATCCTTCCCATTTAAGGGTATAGTCAACCGGCTAGAAACACTGAGATCATTTCAACTTCCACATCAGCTCCACCGCTCAGAGAAATGTTTGTATAACTACACTTCCCCCTAGCTGCCTTACTCTCCCTTCATTTGGCATAGACAGCAGTTATTCTCATTTTAGAGTCTGTTGATCATTCTAAGAATAAGAGGAAATGCATGCATTGTGTGCATATGAGGGATGCAGGGTTTTTTGTGTAGGGGAGGGTATTTGCATAGTACATACAGTACCTGCTCTATTATCATGAATGCTAGATGCATCGCAGGCCTCACAGAGAAGCACTAGGTGCATAGGTAAGGTTGGCCATTTCCTATAGCTGTTAAAGGACTGTAGCAAAAAGATAGCTTTAAACTAACTCATACATGTGTACAGGGTCTCTTACGCTGCAGAACTTCCGTATGTTCTCTCTATGCCTGTTTGGGTTCTGTCCGGCGACTCCGGCTTCCTCCCACAATCCAAATCAAAGTGTATGTTTGGTGAATGGAGTGTGAATGGTTGTCTGCCTGTCTGTGTGTGACCTGCCCAGCCCTTACCCTGCCTCTAGCCCCATGGCAGCACCGCTCCTCGATTTGGATAAGCAGAAGAAATTGGATTCTACATCAAACAATCCACTACGCTCTCATCCATCACGTAACGAAACGTTTGCATGTGCTTTGGTGGAAAACCAATGGCCAATATTGCCACTGTCAACAAATCAAAGTCTGAATCGGGAGGTTGGAGGATGGAGTTCTATCAGCACCAAGACTGAGGTTCACATCCCATTTGGCATTTCTTCTGTTTTTGCCACTCGATGGTTTTCAATTTTCCATAGGGGACTTTGACATATTCAAATATTCCCTCCATCCAGCTTCTGTTTATTCAACTCAACACATAGAGACAGACAACCATTCACACCTATGGGCAATTATCACAAGAATCCCCAGTTAACCTGACCTAACATTCTACTACAAATGATCGGAAACGCACTAAGAAGCTGTTTGTCAGCTACCATTAAACACAAAGGAGAACACTACTCACTGCTGGGTGTTGGACCTGTAAACTGAGTGCGCCCCAGCTCCTATTACAAAAACTGCAGAAATATGCAAAGTGAATGGATTAACTGTGCAAACACCACAATGTAAAGGTAGCATCTCACAGTCACTTTAAAGCAGATCTGATGGGTGGCAACGTCTGGAGAATAGCCAAATACTTCCAAGTAAAGGAGGATTTTCAAGCTAAAATATGTATCCCTTCTTTTCACTTTTGCTTTCACCCTAGGGTTAAGCTTAAGCAAAGAAATTGAATATTAACCCTGCAGACTTCACCCCAAAAGTGGATTTAGTTTTTTGTTTTGTTTGTTTTTTAGATTGCAGTGTTTTATGAAATGAAGTGAAATACAGTCCACTTTAGGCGCATGCCTAAGCCAAAAAAAGGGGGCGACACAACTGGCTTTGTGTGTGCACATAAGCTAAAAAGTGTCTACTTCACAACTTCCTATTACATAGTAAATAATCTGTTCCAGATGGTTGCAGCCTTCATAATAACTGTCATTTAATCAATGACCCAATCATCTCCTGGATGACTTCTTCTGGTTTCCGTCATTGCAAATTCAACATAGTCCAGCACTGAAAAACAACAGCTGTATTTCACACATTCCTCCACCTGCCACCCCCACCCTCTCCACGCTAACACGGGATGTGATGTCATAGGCATTTCACTACACATAAGCTGAAATTGAATTGATGAACTGATGCCTAGTGTGTGATCTGGCATCTGCTGCACTGTACGCTGCACGTCACCATTGGCAGGTCATGCAGATCCACAGATCAAAGTTCGCTGCTTTATCAGGAAACCTGAAAGTGCTGCACCAAACTGTGGCTGGGGCTTCATCACCTATCTACCCAGCCAGCCATCAAACAAACAAACAAACAAACAGATGTGAAGCTGCAGTGATGATATACTCCACACGTCAAGTTTCATTTAGTTTCGACCAGCACCGCCATCCTGACTGACACTCAAAACGAACGCCGCTGAAGCGCAGAGGGTAACATCTCGGCAGCAGGAGCCCGGTGCAGAGTTAAGCTGGAGGCAGTGCACCTGGCTGCTTTCCCAGAGTTGTGTTTGAAAAGGGGCTGCTGGCCCTTTAAAAGCTAAGATGGTGTCCTGCAAGCTGCAGTTGCTGCCTTCCGTTTCCTTCCTGCCTTTCAGAGATCACAGAGCATTCAAAATTGAACCTGAACTAACCTGGCGCACAGAGGGAAAGCCAGATGCACAGGACACACACAAACACGCACACAAGGAGGATTTTGTTTTCCTTTTTCTCCATTAGAATTAGAGGACTCTCGGAATGATGTTATTGCAATGCAATGAGGTCGCTGTTACAAAACTCTTCCAATAATTTGCAAAATAAACTGCCTGCAAGGACACACTTGTGACTGTTATAGAAGCACAGGCTATATTCGCTCACTGACAGTCATATTTTTGGCTCATGTTGGGTTGACAATGTCAACTCTGCTTGTGTACAGGCAGATCACCCACACAGGTAGATGTTTCTTCTTCTTTTTCTTCTTCTTATTTTTATTTTTTTTAATTCCTCCACTGACCAGGGCAAAGCCAATAACGTGCACTTACTTTCTTGTTACGGGTCTCCGTGTGCATCTCGGTTGCCGGAGCGGTGCAGCGGCGGAGGGGTGGAGCAGCAGGAGCAGGAGGGGGTCGGTCGGGGCTTTGGGTGTAGCTCTATCTGAATCAGAACTGTCAGGGAGAGAGAGGAGGGCTTTTTTGGGGGTGCTAGTTTTCCACCTTTACAGTCAAATATTTCGGGATATAGGAACACGATCCCTGCCTCTTCCAGTGTTTCTTTTCAGTTCATATCCGCGGCGTCGAAGGCTCCCTGTGCTTTTACCCCCCCAAAAAACAAAAAAAAAAAAACAGCCAGTCTCTCTGTGTCTCTCCCTCTCTCTCTCTGTCGGCGTGTTGTTGCCGTGTATTCAAGGGCTGGGCTCTCTCTCTCTGCCTTTTCCTCCTCCGCCTCTCCCTGCTTGTGACCCCACCCTGCGTCCCCACCCCTCATCTCTCTGTCAGTCAGGAGCTGCGCAGCCCTGCAGCCCTGCAGAGGAGCGGGGCCGCTCTGCCGGCGACCCGACACCGGCAGCGGGCGGGCGGGCAGTGCAAGAGGAGCTGCTGCAGAAGCACCAGCGCACAAATGCAAAGAGAGAGGCGTGGAGGTGTGGGGGGCTTTAATTGCATCTACCAGCACTGCTCTCCACATTACCTCCTCTCCCATGCACCAATGCTGTGCTGCAGCAGCTTATTGCCCACGGATGATGATGAAGAGAAACACCCATGTCACCTTACTGACGTCACCCAGCAAGCTAATTGAGGACACTTAAGCTGGGCGGGGAGGGTGGGGGCGTTAGGAAATGTATCGAGGCTTTGCAGCATTCGGTTTGATAAATGTGACACCGTGCACAGCCAAGATGGAAGGAGGAGAGGCACAGCCAGTTCGGGTGAAAGATGTAGTCATAACCACACCCTCGGTAATAGAGAGGGGTGTGGCAAGTGCGAGGGCGTTGTTATTTTTTTATTTTCTTTTTCTTCAATAGGGATTTTGCACAAAGGAAAAAATGTAGTCTGCGTGTCAAGACTGATGAGGATTTGCATATTGAGCGCAAAACGGAGCCAAATAATGCAGAGGAGATGTGCAGTGTGTAATGTGCAGTCTAAGAACCTCAGGCTTTTTAGTAATCCCGGTTTTGCATTAAAAATGTTCTTGCTGGGGGGGTTTCAGCCGAAAATACCCATAATTTGGGGTTAGGTTAATATCACACATAGGTACGATACGCTGTCTTTATTAATTCCCGCAACTGTAAACATGAAAACGGTGCTAACAGTTTAGTTTCTGTCGGACTACATTTCCCATGATTCCACACCGGAACTGACAATTCTGCCAGGAAACATGAGGAGGTAAACAAAACTTTCAGTTATCCTTGTTGTATATTACTCGTTTCAAACATTTGTGCCACTTGAATCAAACGCGTTGGGTTTTAGACCCCGGTTAACGACGCTGTAAGGAAAAAAATAACAATGTAAATCCGTTACGTACCTTTTACGTCTACCTCAGGATGTTGTCATGGAGATAGCAGCTAAACTCATGTAGCGTTAGCTCATCTGTCAGGCTAGCAGCTTTACAAACTACTTTTACATGTTTATTCAGCACTTCTGTAGATTACTGTTAAGCACGGACCGTCTCTCGTCTCGTGGGAGAGTCTCCCGTTACCTTCGATCTGGATAATGTTAAAAGAAATTTAAAAAATAACAGAAATACGTTAGCGTCATCTCCTGCACACCAAAAGCAAGGTGAGGTTGTATTTTGGCTTCCTCTGTAGGTGGGATAGCATTGGGCTTTTTCAGAGCAACCACTCATGTTGTATTCATACAAATGCACCGTGAACAAAAGCACAAATAAAGTATGGTTATGTACCTTCTAAATTCAAAAACTGCTAAATATCTAAATAAAAATAAGCAGAATTCTTTGCACTGGAGAAGCATGCCCTACAGAGTTTACTAGTTAACGTGGGCTAATTTACCTGGGGCTGAAATCACGCTGTACAACAGTGCGGGGAAAAAGGTGTGCAACTGCTCCGAGGTCTGTTTTCTGTCGTTTGTTGGGTGTGTCAGGAGGGCTACCCAATGAGGAGTAACCAGGACGGACAGGATTAGGAATGCGTCTGTGAGACAGAGACAGGTCAGGTTGAGCAGCTTGGAGACATGGCATAGTCTGGGCGTGAGCAGAGGAGGGATAGTGGATATAATGGACAAAGGATGATGAAGATGGAGCTTCCTGGCAGGGGGAAAATAAGATGACTGCAGAAAGGATTTATGGATGTAGTGAAGGAGGATGTGCAGAGGGCCGACGTGACGGAGGAGGAATAGGATTAATAGATGAGATGGAGGCAGATGATCACCTGTGGTGAAAGTGTTCAAATATTCTAAAAACCTACCTTCTGGTTCTTTTCCCATTCACATTACCTTACCCTGAACGTGTGTGCGTGTATTCTTCAGGTAATGTGATAGACATAGAGATGTTCACAAGTAGCAGATTTGTGTTACATCAGGGTCGTTCCGTCTCAAATCATCAGATTTTTAGATCATTTTTTGCTCGACCAGCTCCAATTAATTTGACATATATGATGAGTTCTGTGAAATTTTAGCTTCAGTATTAAATACCTTCATAGATATTTATTTTTAAAGAGGCCTATCCAGCCACTTCTTTTTGCACTTTTGCATTTGAGCGTGACTATCTCAAAAACTAAAGCCTGAAATTTTTACTGGTCTTTCTTACTTAATACACGATCCGCTTTATGGTGGATCGAAAATACAGTAAGGACAGGTAACAGGAGCAGCAGTATATCAGATCATTTAAATGTGTGCAGGAGATGCAGAAGAGAGTGGAAAAACATAACTGCCAATGCAATTGCCATAAAAAACAAAAAAAGTAGAAAGTACCAGCAGTGCATATAGCGCTTGAGTAAAATACGAGGGAGCCTTAACACCATAGTTTCCATTTAAATAAACATGTATAAATCCATGTTCACCGGGTGCAACATCCAAGCTAACTCGTATGTAAGTCTATACGTTTAATAGATGTCAAAAGGTCACTGTACAAGTAGACTTTGGTGTTTCTTCACATCCAGCTGTTGTCTAAGGAGGTTGTAAAGAGAATGGCTGGACTTCTTTAAGTTTTGTGAAGACGTTTCACCTCTAATCCAAGAGGCTTCTTCAAACCGTGGAGAGTCCCAGGTATATGAAACCTAGAGAGGGTTGTCCATCAAGAGAGTTGTTGACCCACTATTAATCGTGTGCCTCATCACCTGAGCCAAGGTGAAACCACTGTGAGACTTTGCCTCACCCTATTATGTCATTTATTGAGGTCACCAGACGCAACATGTGAGTGGGGGTTGAGATGTCTGGGAAGGAATCACAAGACTGCATTGTAAGTTGTAGAACTGAAGTAGACATCTTCCCAAAACGTAAAGAAGTCCAGCCGCTTTCTTTCCAGGCTCCTTAGACTCCCATGACTTAGAGGAATGAGACATACACCCAGGTGTTGTTGAGATTCTGGCATCCAGAGATAAGGCATTTGTGGGAAGTAGGCAGAGCTGTTTGACAAACTGTAGGCTGTAGTGGGTGTTTTAGGCTACCAAGCACTCCTGGCTAAGGACCCTTAGAAAACTGGCTTGTGCTCTCGTTCTCTTTGACCTCAGTGAACACTTTCCTGATGACCTGATGATTGGCTGTCACTAGTTTTGGTCAATGTTTAATAGAATAATAAGATCTTTTTGTGAATTTTGGTCTTTCTAAGAGTCAGAAAGGATGAATGTCCAGTATGTGTTCGTAATTTAGTGAGGATGCAGTTTTTCCAAACGCGCCCTTCGCTCCTCACGTGTGGTCTCAAAACACCAAGACGTCGAGAGCAAAAACACGCACCTCAAGGCTTCTGAACAAGACTTCACTAACCAATGGGTGATGTCATGTTTGCAACATAAATTGCATGTGGCTCATGCAAACTATCTCCAGTCTATATTTAAGTCATAATTTTTGCCTGAAACTTATTGAAGATGTTTTTTGAGAAAAGAGCCTTATGTGTTATCCAATAATTCAGTACTACATCTTTAAAACAAATTTTATAGAATGAAATCTAATAATGATGCACCAGTGCTCAAATGAGCATCGATGGTAAGCAATATGTTTGCCCATGTTTATCTCCTAGCTAAAAAATCAAGAAGATGATATGCCAGAGAATTGAACTGGCACTTTTACTCAAAGCAAAACAGTACTTTTTCATTCAAAATTATAAGATTATTTCTTTAACCTTAAAACAAGTCCCACAGTCCTTCAGTGCTGCAGACAACCCCAGAGTCTGGGACAAGCAGTAGATATGACAGTGTGACCTCCTGCAGGGCATCTACATACATATATCAGTGCATATTGCAAAAACCCACTGCAAGCTTGCGTAATATTCTGTTTTGTGAAGATTTATAATTCCAAACTAATTCTGGCACTTGATAAAAGGATTTATAATGTAGGGATAGGCACTCCAAGACAGTATTTACTTTACAATAATTTACCAAGTAAGTTGTTTAATGATTTGCTGAAAAAAAGCAGTTATTTATTGGTACTAGAGGTAGGGATTTTTCAAAAACACAATGACAAAAAAACATATATGCGTCTGCTGTCGGCCAGATTCTCAATTTAATAAAAAAAATACAACTCAGCATCAGCAGTCTCAGATGTCCATATAATACAGCCATGTTTATTAAATTCAAAAATCTGCAATGGCCTGGTATAATTGCTCATATTAAATCATTTAGATCATTTTTCTAGCAAAAATACCCATTATCACTAATGTGAGAACTTTCTCTGATTCTCTGTGTTTGTATCTTCCTTCAGTACTGTGGGGTTTTCATCTCTTAGCAATTGTAAGTAGAGCAGGGCGATATGACCAAAAATATTTATCATGACATACATTTGAAAATTTGCAATAACGATATAACTGACGATATAATTGACACTAGACAAATTTATATTTATATTATATTATAAGGGGCACTGTCGATTTTCAGAAAAATCAAAGGATCGATTTTAAGTGTGCCATATTTTCCAAAAAATACGGTAATAACGACGGCCCGCTAGCATGCTCTACCAAAGATAGTGCTTTGTTGTGTATCTGACGGATGAAAGCTAAACCAGTTCCACACCACTTAAGTTTTTGCATTTTTACAAACCAATTCTGGTTCATCCGTTTCATTTAACAATCCGCTTTCGCCCTCCTCATTCTCCGTCGCCGCCATGCTTTTTCCGCCATGTGTGTATGAAAACAAAGGCACTGCGCATGCGCGTTATACCCATATTCTATCGCGATATTTCATTTTCTTATCGTTGCCCAACATTATACCGGTATTACTGTCAACTATGGCCCAGCCCTAGTTGTAAGCAGGTGTTGTTAATTTTATTTTGAAAATTCCAGGAAGCTAAAATAAATACAGATGTTATTACTGTTGTTTGCATAAGATGTGGTTTAGTAATTTCAGGCACTTTTTCTAGAAAGCCGTACTAGTTGACGCCTCCAACTTGATTCAGTCTTGTGAACTTAGTTGTGGCCTTTTTAGCCAGTTTGAAAAGGTATATCTCTTTTATATCAGCATCCAGTGAGTCTCTGAACTGCTGTGTGTCTGTGTTAAATTTGTCAGAGTGACCCGGCGACCCTGTGAGGATGGCCCGCTGCTGGAAGAGCAGGAGACCGAGGGCCAGCGGCAGCTGCATGGCCTCTTGCTGCAGCAGCTCCACACTGACGTCGACATTGAACGGTCAGAACAGGAGAAAGCATAATAAATGCATAAGATAAATATACATATTCAGACTTTCAAACACATGATCTGATATTCATTCTTGCATACACACGTTAGAGGAACAAGAGCCAAAAATAATCTTTCTCCCTTTAAAACCTACAGAAATAAGTTTTTAGGCATTCAAAAGATTCAGTAGACCTGATGAGCTGTGGAAGTCTTTCAAAATTTAGGAGATACAACTTGAAAAGTTTGATCACCTCTTGATTTAAATGGCAAGAAGTTTAAATGCAGTAGTTTAGTGCTTTGTATATGTGTTCCCCTCTTTGCAACCTTTGCGATGTTGGATTTGCCCTCAGTTTCATTGTATGTGTTAGATGTTACAGTGAATTAAAGATATTCTATTCTAAAGTAAGGGTGTGGAACAGTTGAAGGACCCTGATCACCTGTGAACCTGTAAAATCCATAAATTGTCTTTTAATTCAGCTCAGTTTTAAATCTAATACTGATATCATTTATTGGTCCAACTGAAGTCAGATCTGCTTGATATATATTTAGTTTTGGCGAGCTTGTGGTTTACCTCTCGCTGGATAAGATTCGTGTCACACAGTGATAATATATAAACATTAAAGCGAGAGAATCAGACCTGTTTTTGTGTTACTCAGTGGGAGGACAAAGCCATGCAGTTTCAATTGTACCGAACGCTCTGTGCTTTATAAAAGAAAAATCCCACACTCTTCTTGCTGTGAGGTGCTTCGAACAAAAGTGTCAGATGCTGTGTCATGTTATCCTCACCGTCCCACAGAGCAGCACAGCCCTCGGGGCTACAGAAACACACACAGTCTTTTCTCTTTCTAAAACATCTGAAGCCGCCATGTGACCTTTAAACCAGAGTCTCAGATAAGGCTACAGCTGCTTTTCCGGAGCTTAGTTTTGATCTCGTTCTGAAATCATTTTTGTCTAACAGATGTGTAGCCAAGAGGCAGTGCTTCGCCCCAGCGGCGCTTTATCGGCCGTTTGGGGAGCAGGCCGCGGGAGTGAAGAGCCTCTCCCAGTTCCAGGCCCTGCAAGATGGGGAGAAGGAACTGGCCAGCCTGCGGGAGCTGGGCCTGAATGACACCGAGATCCAGCTGTGGCAGAGCAGAGATGCAGCAGAGAAGGTAAAACAGAGGACAGAGAGGCGGCTCCAAACAGCAGAGGCTGGGTTTGTCTTGTGGTTTGGAGTGTTTCCACACCACAAGACATGTTGTGAGTCCATTATACAACTGTGTCAAAGACTTTTTGGAAAAAGTGTCCAAAACCTTTTTTTTTTTTTTTTTTTTGGGGGGGGGGGGGGGGGGGGAACCTGGGTAAACGAGATAGTAGAGTTTCTCCAACATGATCATGTATTTAAGTTTTTACTGGATAATGCGTAACTTAAATCTCAGAGACTTTGAAGTTTTTCCTTATGAATTTGTGGGGATCTTTTCACCAATTTCATCTCAGAGTATGCACAATGTTTATTGCATCAATGTAAGAGTTTCTCGAAAGTTTATTAATTATTTTAATTATTAAAGTTAATTATTTTTAGAGAAAAACACTCAAGCAAGGCTAATGCACACGTCCTTTACATGAATGCCTTTCTTCCAACACAGTCCCACGGTGTGTGTGCAGCTCCAGGTGCAAAGGAAGAGCGCCTGCAGGCAATTAAAGACAAAATCGCCGCCCGGATGGAGCTTCTGTCCCGCCCACAACGCTTTGCGTCCAGCCGGCCGCTGTCACGCCGGGAGATGGAGATCGAACAAGCCCTGTTTCATGGGAATGACCGGCTGGGTTTCCTCACAGCGCTCTATCATCGAGGTACAGAGTTGTTGGTGAAAAAGAAGTCACAGGTCAAAACTCAAATATTACACATTAGAGTCTTGATCGAGAGCATTACAGCAGTTTGAAAGAGTTGCCGGAGTAGGGACTGTATGATTTTGACCTTATGGGCCATAAATGATACCTTTAACACATCTTCAGTTCTGTTTTAGAAGTGACTAGTTGTGGTTTTTTTGTGGAACTGATAGTAAGGAAGCTCCAGGGTTGACCTCTCATCTGAGAGGCAACAGCTGCTTTCACTTTGAAAATTATTAAATTATATTTAAAAAGTGAACCCTTCCTTATTTTGAGCCATAAATATACTTTTACAGCAATGAGGTCATTGTTTGTACAAGCTGAAACTTCAGGCAGTTTTTTTCTACTATTAGGTCTATATCATGTAAAAAAAGCGGATATCCCCAATCTAAACATTTGAAGCACACAAGCCCCGCCCACATGCTGTTCAAGGGGCAGCCATTCAGGAGAAGAAAGTTTGAAGTAACCAACAAAATTAACCACTATTGACTTACAACTGTGTACTCTTAGCAGAGAAAAACAGATGAGCATTATCAGCCTTGCTGGCTCTGATTCCTGCTCTGCCATATGGGGTCCCACAGGGCTCAATTTTAGGGCCACTGCTTTTTGCACTTCTTCTGGAATTCATTCTTAGACAGTATGGGATCTATTTTCACTGCTATGCCGATGATACTCAGATCTATATCCTGAAGGAAGGATAACTTTTCAATTAAAATACATCTTGTAGGTCTTGATGACATGAAGTCTGGCTTTTTTGAGGTAAGGAGCTTGGCAAAGATAAAACCTATCCATTCTAGGCAGCATTTGGAGACAGTAACCATTTGACATCTCGACTGGATTACTTTGGGCAAAGCCAGTCTTCCCTCTTATGTCTTCTCTTAGTTAAAAATGCTGCATCGTGCCTTTTGCTTTACACGTAAATAAAGGTACATAGCACCTGTTCTGGCCTCACACCATTGGTTGTCTGTGCTCTTTAGAGTCAGTTTCAAAGTTCTCGTATTTGTCTTTAAATCCTAAAATGGTCTTTTCTGAGCTGGTTTACCTCTACTCTGCTGTCCAAGCTCTCAGGTCATATGACCACTTGCTCCTACATATACAGAAGTCTAAGCAGGAGTTCAGAGGGGACAGTTACCTAAGTTGTCCATTTTGAAACTCATCTTAAAACACATTTATCTTCCCCGTCCTTTGACCCAGCATGAGACAATAATTGTACTTGTTTTTATTATGGTAAAATTCAAAATGTAAAAAAATCTGCAGTCATCTGTCATAATTGTGTCATGTCAGGAAAGTGTAACCTGTGTTGTTTCCATCACAGATGAAGATAAGAAGGAGAACCAACAGGGGGCGTCATCCTCTGACCCACTGGACTCTATCTATAGAGAAGTTCTCAGGGAGCAGGAGGTGAAACAAGCTTCACAACACAAATCTGAGGGAGAACCGACAGGAGAACCACACACAGCTGAATCTGACCAATCACAAAACCAACAGACAGACAGAAATCAATCGAGAGACGCTTCTGACAGTCCGTCAGACCTGCAGGCTGGAAACAGTTGCTCATCCGTCCAGACAGACTCAGTTTCAGGCACCTCAGATCAGCAGCATGTTGAAAACAAACCAGAGCATCTGCAACTGGCTCCTCCGAGACAGATTAATATAAGCCAGCCAATCAGCAGCTTGTGCGGAACAGCAAAGGTGGGGCCAAGCAGACCACTGACTGTGACGGGGGAGATTGAGACAATTACAGATGAAGAAATCCTAAAGAACCGGGAATCAGATGAAGGGATCCGGAGCATTCCAAGGTTCCGAAACTACCAGCCGGGGAAACCCTCCAAGGTCTCAGCAGCTACCTTTGTAAACCTCACACTTTCATGATGATCCTGAAAGATCAGTTCCTTTATCTTTAGGGCAGCTGTGGCACCAAATGATTATTTCCACAGTTTCTGCTCTCAGCACTTCCCAGATTGTTGTTTCTATCTAACATAAAGGCATTACATCATCTGAAAGTGTGCACATCCACCTCTGCGTGTGGTGTATTTATTCCCCGTTCCCCATAGGGATAACATTAAAGGCACAGTGAAGCTGTATGTTGGCTGCACAGTAGCGCTGCTAAAATGACACATTAAAATGGAACAAATCCTCTCACAGCAATTAACAACCTTTAAGATGTGCAGGTTGAGAGGCACTCGCTTGTAAATTGAGCTTGATGATAATTGTTGTATACTGTAATTATAGTTTCCTGCGAGCACATCCAAGCTGCAGCTGGAAACAGAGGGCCACATCCTGGCATCATCAGATGTACTTTCAACACGACACAGTGCGACAGTCAAGAGATGGGCGCTACAGAACATGACCAGCTTCACTGTGCTTTCTCTCTCTTTGTGTAGGTCCTGTGTGTGAAGAACCTGAGCCCACAGGCGTCAGTGGCCCAGCTGGTGGCGCTGTTCTCCAGATTTGAGAGGACGGACAGGCCCCCGGTGCTTTACCGTGTGCTGACTGGGAGGATGAAGGGTCAGGCTTTCATCACTCTGCCAGGTGAGAAAGATAAAAGGTGAGAGTCGGGTAGTCTGAGGGCAAAATTATCTGCAATACAGCTAGGTGTGCAGCAGGGGGCGTTCAAGGAGATAGTACTCAATGAACGGGAAAGTAAAGTAATTCTTTACACTAGTTTCTACACAAAAAACTTCATGTTGTTTCAGTTTTTGCAAGTGTAGCATCGCAAATGAGTCTGCGCCCAAAATGCTGACATTCTGCTAAAGCATGATTGGTCCAGCTGGTTTTTACAAAAAATCCAATTTGTTGATGGGACCACCTCAATGGCTGAAAGAGGGGCATGTTAAACAGCATGTTAACAAGTATGCTTACAGCCTATGGATGGACTTTCTCCGCTCCACTGAAGGGGAATGGGGGTTTTTATGACTCGTCCACCTGGATATTAGCGTTAGGGGCATGGCTGCTTTGTCTGTGAGGCGTTAGAGCGTGTTATTGTTTGTTGAGCCTCCCCTTATGCTTACTAAAGAAACCTCTTTTATTCTCACTATGGATGGCACCTGGCACAAACAGTAACTAGGCGTTAGAGGCGTAGTTAGACCACAACAGGAACCTCCCTGTGTGTAAAAGAGCAGGTGGTTGTGTAGTGGTTGAAGGGGACTGGTATCAGGAGGCTCCTGCTCCAAATTCTCTGCTGCTACTGGTGGCTTCATGCCTGAAATCAAAATGGCGGAAGCCACGAAAGCAGCTCGTGGTGCTATGGCGTGCCTAGGCTTAACAGAAAAGTCTTTTACTACAATCAACATCAATCCATGCACATTCTGTCTAGAAAAAACATGATAAATTGATGAAAATTGGCCACAAGAAAACCTTACAGAGATTCAAAACACATACATTACATTTGTTCTGCAGCTCCACGGGGGTCCTTTCATTCCAGACTCTCCCCTCATGAAACCGGAAATCCAGAGTGGGAGTTGTTATTTTCCTTATTTAGTTTTTTGGTTCTTTCCTTGGGGTGTTACTTGGCGTGTTTCTTTTTCTTTGGCAGATGCTGAAACGGCCCAGAATGCCTTGCAGTTAGTCCACAGATACCGGTTGCTTGGGAAACCTTTGGTGGTCGAATTTGGCCGTGAACGACAGGAAGAGGAGAAACAGAAGGAGAAGGAAGGGCAGGAGAAGAAATAAAAAAACACAAGAAAAATGTTTTTTATGTAAATTAGACTGTTGTGAATGGCTGACACTAATGTCACAGTGTACTTATTTTTTGTGGATATAAAGTTGGATTCGTTGGCTTATTATTATCAGCAGTGTGTCATTTACTTTGATAATTAACGTATTTAAATGATCCAGAATCTTAAAACATCCAGTAACACAAATCTGTTTCTCGGGAAAAGCTTTTTGTTTATCGAGTCAGCTCAAGCATCTGATTCATGTCACACGAAGAGACTTCACATGAACTTATTTCATGTATAAAAACGCCCTTCATCATTTCACATCATTACTGTATCTACTTTAGAGTTTATCAAATGTTCTCTTTCTAGATTATTTAAAGCAATAATTATTTTATGTCTTTTTTTAGACTTGCAGTCCTAGTCGATGCACACAATCCACAGTTTTCAGCTTATATACATTTTCTTACATCTCCTTTATTTTCCACTGCAGTTTAACATGCAGGGCTTCTGTGAAGGTTTCAATAGTGGTTTAGGTGTGAGTTTACTGCTATTCCATATGTGGGCACTAGATGGAGCCATTCAGTCAAGGTTAAGAGAAGTTGACTGGATATGAAGTCGCAGCTTTTTGAGAGACTAAAAACTAAAATCAAGGTTGAAAAAACACCAACATTTTTTTTAACTTAAATAAAGGTAAAAACTAGACTTTAGAAATTATTTTATAAAACTAACAAAAATAAAAGAAATAAGCAGGAAACAATAGTTTTACTCTCTGTCACAGCCAGCATGTGGTATGTTTACTTTGGGGTGATAGATTGGACACTTTTTTGCACTCTTCTGAACATCTAAAAGCATTCCCCTGACAGATAATAAAAAAATAAACTAATTTAAAGTAAACATTTTTTTGTCCTTGTTCTCATCTTGTTAGTGTGCAGCAGCTCTAAGCTGCACTTCCTTCGCTGTTAAGCTAAAAGTAAGTTTGCAGGTGTGCCTATGGTGTAAAATTACCGTATGTTCTAATAGTTTGAATTCAATTATATTTTATTTCGTATAAGTACAATAAAATATAAACAACAGAAAGTACATTATGTGGAGGGGTTCTTCATATTAAACTCCAGTTAACCTGATGATTTTTGTCAGATTACAAATATAAGATTCATTTTTGGTAGCTGAATGAATTCAATCAATCCTTTTTTTGTTTGTTTTAGTAAACTGACACCTGTGCCGACACATGATTATGTTCTTTCTCATGCTGCATTGGTCGGTCAGCTGGTATCTTCAATATATTTATTTGGTAACTGTAGAGCACTGTTGTGTAATTCCTTAGTTTTTGGATCATAAAATGTTCTCTGCGTGAGAGTCAATGAGCTCTCGCAGCAGTTAATTGCTCTCTCAGACCCAGCGTTAGTCCAGGTTCATACAGTGTATGTATCATCTCCCCTGTGGAAATGTCTACAACCTTTATTTACAGCAGGTGTCTCTGAGTAACCGCAGTAACAGACACAGACCTCATTCACGAGGTGTTTACATTCCCATAAGAGCTGCGCGCACCTCTGTGACCCAGGGGTGCTCAGGAGGGTTCAAAGTGTGTTTTGAGTTTGTGTTTCACACAGCCTTGGTGTGCGTGCTCTCTGTCTACTTATCTACGGCGTTCTCATGCTCAAATATGTTTGGGTCAAGGGATTGTGGTGTGCAGGATTTTAGGTTAAAACTTGAAATGAACAGAAATCCTTACTGGTGTCCCCCACAGTGTGCATGTCTTTTCAGTATCACTTGCACTGTAATGTAGACTTGCAATTATGTATATAGCTTTAAGAGTCCTTGTACATCTAATAATTTTATGCATAAACAGAAGTTACAAATACGCTGATATATGTTGTGTGTAATTAATATTTTCGATTCATTCTAGTTAAGCTGACTTTGGCTAAAAGGGCAGAAAGACTAGTTTGAGGCAACTTTTCACGCCTCAGATCTCAGAGCCTTTATCGCATTTTGGTGGATGCAAACTGACCCAGTGAGCGGTCTCACAATGCAGCTATTAGTCGAACTCAAACTGCTTATTGATCGGACTAAAGTGAGGGTTTTGTTTGTTTAGGTCTGTTTGCGTTGGATTTCTGTTTGCCCTCGGTTCAGGGCTGCAATCTTTTTCCCGTTCAGAAAATGGGAAAACAGCAGCCTAAACGCAAACAACACTGGCAGTCTTTAAATATTAACAGCTGCAATTTAAAAGGCCATTCAAGTGTCAGATAGTTTGCTTTATTTCTAATGGTTATGTCAAACCTATTTGTCTGCTTCAGAGTAATCATTTAAGAAAAGTTACAACTCTAAATGCTTCCTTTAAAGCAGTTCATGGAAGTCACACTGTTTATTCATCAAACACTGGCACAGACTGACTCACTGCTGTGGACACCTGATGCACCAGAGCCATTATTGATTAACCTGTGCTCTTCCTTTCGGTCAATACATTTGCTTCTGTCTACAGTCCCTGCAAAACCACTTTGAAAGCACATCAGATCTCAATGGGGGAAAAAAATCATGCTGGATATCTTTACTGGTATGGACTGGGTAGTGTGTTTGGAACAAATGTGGTTCCAGTTTATGTTAGGCGAGCACATGGGTCACTCAGTGATCCCGAGACCATCACTGACCCACCACCAAACCAGTCATGCTGGATTATATTACAGGCAGCATAATGTTCTCCACAGCCTTTCCAAACCCTTTCCCGTGTGTCGCATGTCCTCCCAAGTACAGGGTCCCCACTAGAGGATGTTGAGCCCTCAGGCCACCCTCACAAAGTTTCTGATTGTTTGGTCAAACATTCACACCAGTGGCCTGCCAGAGGTCATTTTGTAGCTCTCCTAGAGTAACTACGTGTCTCCCAGAATCTCCTCCATGCTCTTGAGACTGCACTGGGAGACACAGCAAACCTGGCAATGAAGCATATTGATGTGTCATCCTGGAGGAGTTGGACTGCATGTGCAACATCAGTGACATTGACTCTATCCAAATGCAAATCTAGTGAAAAAATGCAGTCCTTAAAGATGAGGAAGGGAAAAAATATCACCGGCCTCCACCTGTTGTCTCATTGTTGCCCCTCTAGTGCACCTGTTGTTAATTTCATTAACACCAAAGCGGCTGAAACTGATTAACACCCAGTCTGCAACTTAAACGACCAGATTAATATCGCAGAGGTTTAAGACTCGATGGTAAACTCGGATTAAAACGTGTTCCTTTAATATTTTTTTTTGCAGCGTATACTAGTTTAACCCGTGCTTTTCATTTAGGTCAGTACATTTGCTTCTGTCTTTAGTATCTGCAAAACCATTTTGAGGGAAAAAGCAGTGTAGGAGGCAAGAAAAGCTCTGCAAAAGGCGTGTAGGAAAAGTTTACATTTATTTCCAAATACAAAAGAGTACAATGCAGAAAAGGATGCTTGTGGTCATTTAAAAATGGAGTCATCACAGAGTTTGTCCAGTGAAAACTTCATTGTGTCGTCGTTGTCTGTGGCGCAGAGAGGTCAATGTACACATAGACTGTATAGAAAGGATGGATGCAGCCATCGCGCTGTCACCCATTGGTTTGCAAAGTCCAGTTTTTAAAGCTTTGAGATGATGAATTTCAAAGTGTTGTGAAGACTTCCTAACTTGAAGCGTACGCTGATTTATTGCTCTTTTGAATTGTATTCAGTGAGACTCATGAGGTCATCAGTAAAGTCTTTGCTAAGGGAATCATATAGGGGGACTTCTATACAAGCTTAATTTGCCCCTTGTTGGTCGTTACAAAGGATTCAGATTAAAGACGTTAATATCATGATTTTCCCTTTTCAAATTTAACAAATATTCTTTATATTTTGCATGACTGGAAATCTCATTGTGATACACTGATATTAATGTACAAGGCACTTGTAATTCTTTGAAAATGCATTCAAATTTTCAAATAGGATGGAAATTAATACAATTTATAGTTATAGTTTACATTTTGCAGGCACAGTCGTACATCGGTTTCAGGTAATACAGTACTGTGAGAAGTATTCTTTCTGATTTAGATTAGAAACATCCATTTTGGCTGCTATGTAGAAAACTTTTAGTCAGATTTTTACACATGCAGCAAAAGCTAGGCATCTATGTAGCTAATGAGAACGCGTTCACGTAATGAAAACCGTTCATAAACTGTTTTTATTGACAATGTCTTCATGTATTTTTCCTACATTTTTGTCTACTTTGTTTATATTTCACAAGGATAGTAAAAGACTGATAATAAAGATAAAAAGTGACAATTTTCTATCAATGCAAACGCGTGAAAACTATAGAGAACAGGTCAAACAAGTACAGAAACACAACTTTAATAGTTCTGCTGTGTGATTTTGTTGAAATTTCACAATTGCTTCTCAAAAAAATCCAGCAAACACTGACAATGTGCGTTCATTTAGATACACTATAAGAATACATTTATTAAACTTAAGCTGTGAGGCAGTTACAGTTAAAGGTGTAATGGACAGGTGGACCCCTCAGACATATCCTGTGATGTCATATCCTGCTGCAGTGGGCTTCCTAGCTCGTTGGGCTCCATGCGTACCCTCTGAACTGCCACTTGCACTACGAATTAGTGTCTGCCCCCTGCTGGGGGTATTGACACCCCCCACCTGCAGGGTGGGGTTGCGGTAGGTCTGTGAGGTTGTTCGTACACCTGTGCTCGATATGCCGCCTCCTACTGGGTACGGATATCCGCCTCCGTGGCGTCTCCCACGGCCACCTTCCTGCTCTTCACAACACGACACACATAGCATCCCCCCACCCAGCATGGAAATGAGTGCAGAGGCCAGCCCAGTGTATAGGCACTCTCCGAGTTCATACTTCATGCTTTGAGGTACGTTTGGAAGGTAGAAGGTCTTAACCACCTCGTGTGTGGTCCACGCCACGGGTACGAGAGCCAGAAAGCCTGCAAAGACAAATAACACCCCACCTGCACCGGCTACACGACTCTTAACCCCACCAGAGCTCTCCAAGCAAAGCGTGCACTGCATTCCCAGAGTTGCCATAGCGATTGCAAGGATAGACAACACTATGGAGATGACCATGAGGGCACGAGCAGCCTGCAGGTCCGAAGGCAAAGCCAGCATTGAGTTGTAGGTCTCACATTGGAAGGCCCCCGTGCTCTGATAGACGCACTCCATCCACAGGCCCCGCATGTTATCCACAGCTGTGACAATATTGGAACCAACGTGTGCAGAAATCTGCCAGTATGGAAGTACTGTGGCCACCAGGGTCCCCAGCAGCCCCAGTAAGCCCAGGAAGAAGCCCATCAGCTCCAGAGCTGCTGATGCCATAGCCGTAACTGTGATCACCCAGAAGCAACCAGAAGTGACGAGCTCCTGCAAAACCCACAGAAATATTTAATTAAATACTATAAATAAATGAATACTAAATAATAATTTTGTCATAACTGCAAAAAAGGCAACCAATTAAACTAAATTATATAAAATTCTCATTAATTAGCTGCAAAATATTGGTTAAAGAAATGTAATTACAATAGCTGTAATTTGGTCACATTACTATACAAAATATAGTAAATATTTTTGTTATATGTGCTTTTTTTAAATGGAGATTTACTGCCTAAAAAAATCAGGTTGTAATATTAAAAAAACAGGCTTTAGTTTTGTTAGCTTGCTAAGTATGCTAATAGAGGAAAGTTGTAAAATACTAGATGATATAACATTCATTACGATTTTACAGAGTAAGATTCATATTTTAGATAATACTTTAAAACATTATTGCGTTTTTTTTTTTTCTTTAGTTTTAGCATTAGTTTTAGCTTTAGCATTGTCAGGTAGCAAGCTAACCAGTTATACTAGCTAATTAAAAGTAGCCTAAATCAAACAGTTTTGTTTTTAGTTCTTCATTTCTCACATTTTGTTAATGTCATTTAGTTCAAGTGTTGTGTGCAGAGTAGCTTGGATTTTCAATTACAGTTTATTGTAACTTAAACGTTTTAAGTTTAATGCTAACCTTGTAATCACAGGAGAGGAAGCTAAGCAGCATTCAGATGAACATCATTACATTTCATTTCTCACACACTCACCGGCCATGCACACTTATGTACACTTTGTTAGTTCTGGGTTTGATTCAAGGTGCTGGAAACATTGCTTAGAGATTCTGATCCATGCTAACATTTTAACTTTGTGTACTTTCAGCTGATTGGTTGGCTGCACATCTATGATGCAAATCTTTGATGTGCACCATATCCCAAAAGGTGTTCTAGTGCAGCGGTCCCCAACCTTTTTTGCGCCACGGACCGGTTTATGCCCGACAATATTTTCATGGACCGGCCTTTAAGGTGTCGTGGATAAATACAACAAAATAAAACTAGTACCGGTACCGAAAAAAAGAAATTTATTCATAACACACGTGAAAAGACCCAGGAAAACCAAGTAAACAATAAAAACGATAACAAAATAACGCTGAAAACCGATAAAAACCCTGAAAACTATACATTTCACACCTGAGCCTCAACTCTCGCGGCCCGGTACCAAACGACTCACGGACCGGTACCGGTCCGAGGCCCGGGGGTTGGGGACCGCTGTTCTAGTGGATTGAGATCTGATGACTGTGGAGGTTCAAGAAACCAGTTTGGGATCATTCAAGCTTTGTGACATGGTGGATATCAAGCTGGAAGCAGCCATTAGTAGACTGTGGTCACAAAGGCATGGACACTGTCAGCGATACTCAGGTAAACTGTGGTGTTTCTGCGCTGCTCTGTTGATACTAAGGGGTATAAAATACGGGGAACAGGGGCACATTTACCTCTATACAGTGTCCTGTCTTCTTTTAACAATTCTGGACTTTCGGGAGAGGGATGTTGTCACTCTGAGGTATGAAAAGCCTTCACTGATACAGGTGTCATCTGAATGGCAACATGTATTGCTCTGAACTTTGCATAGAACCAAGCTACCAACTCCAGAGGTAGTAAAGCACGTACCATTTTTCCTGTTTAGTCCAGAGGACATGGCATCCATGTTTTACAAAAAGAATTTCAAATTTAAATTCGTCTGACCACAGAACAGATTTACAGTTTGCCTCTGTCCTTATTAAATGAGCTCTGACCCAAAGAAATCATCGGCCATTCTGGATCATGTTCACATACAGATTTCTTATTCTGTCCTATTTGGTCCAGTTTGTGTTTAGTGAATGACTAGAAAGATTCAGTTCAAGTATTATCTGTGTAATCTACCGCTGACACAGTGGCAGGTGACACTGGCTGTTTGAACAATATTCCCACCAGAGAAATCAAAGTAATTTTAGTTCATACAGTTCACACCACTAAAACCAATGCACAGTAACCCACCAAAAAACAAATCAGCGTTCTTTAAGTGTAAAGAAATTCAAGTATTCATTGAAAACCTTTAAATTTACTGACAAACTTTGCTCTGTTCCCTTATTCAGACAGGGTCACCACAGTGGGTAGCTCCACATGTGAGATTTGACCGATGTCCTTCCCAAAGGGAACTATGTCCTGTAAAAGAGAATGTGAAACGGATACTTAAATCCTTAATTGGCATCTAAGCCACATTTATAATAGCTAAATTCTTCATTCACTGTCAAAGTCAATTTTTGTGAGGTGTTACATTGATTCAGTTTTGCAGTCCACACATCCTTCCTTCTGAATAAACAGTGACAACACACACAGCTCACTTCCATGCATTTACCTGAGAGTGCTGCAGGTTATAGAACAGCCAGGCGCTGAACTAGTCGAAGATTTTTTCCTTTGCTGCAGGGTGTGAAGTTGCAGCTGGAGCGGAGGATGAGGAGGTAGAGGATGAAGACAGAGCAGAGCCTGCAGCCTGCACAGATTAGATTCACCACTGGTATTTCTGTTGAACCTGCTTGCTCCTGCTTCTCCAGTAGAGAAAATGTTGCCTTTTTCTTGCTGTATCAGACTCTGACTGCTTCCTCAGACCTTGACATAGTCACAGCTGCTGTACTTTTAAAATGCCACTTACTCTGCTGCTGCTTAGATTAGACCGAGGGAGCCAAGAAGGGGAAAAAAATACTTCTTTCAGAAATGAGAGAAGAAGAAATACAGTCCTCTGGACTGCCTGTTGCAGGCTATCCACTTTAAAACAACAACAGAGAAGGATAAGAGACACCAGTGTTCCTGAACATTGTGTCTCTATCACCGTCTCATCTGTGTCTCGTGTTTGCGTATCTCTGTCCCTCATCCAGACCTTCACCTACTGTCATGTATACACACTGACATCTGTGTGACACACATATCCCGGTTGGTCAGACAGCTTAATCATTCTCTCATCTGTCATTTCTCCAAAACAGACCTTTGGTATGTTGGCGGCAACAGGCTGACCCAAAAACTAAAGGTACTGTGGACCCCTGTGTGTGTGAGAGAGAAACAGTTTCAGGAGTTTCATTAGCTTTTCGTAAGTGAAATTAACCAAACGTGTAATCATCAAGAAAAACGCCTAAATCAGTCATCCTTTTATGGAACTGGAAAAAACATCCAGCTCACTCTGCAGAAATTTTAAGAAAAAAATGCTTGTGAGCACTTCTTTGCATTTTTAATTAAAATGAGCAATGAAATCAAACACCCTTAGGTGATAAACGTTACAAAAGGACGATGGGGAAAAAAAGCATATTTTTTATTATTTTTATTTAATTTCATATTTTGCAAGTGTGGGGTCCCCAGCAGAAATTGTTTTAGTTACATATTAATCTGCTCAATTTACTCAGGGTTGTTTTTTTAATGCAGAGACATGTTTTGACCTCTTATATTATAGCTACAGGGCAAATGTCCTTCTCAGGAATTCTAATTTCGACTTTGTTTGCCTAAGTTGGGTTCTCTTTCTACTTTTAACACTTGTTGTTTATGTTTTAGAAATATCATGAAGACTTTCCTCATATTTTTTGGACTGAAAAATATATATGTTTTTACAAAAATGAGACACAAATGATCAGTTTCAAAATTATCTAATGTTTATATTTTTAGCCCAGAGGCTTAAAACAATCATAATATGAAAACTTGATCAAGAAAAAAAAAAACTACTTCTAGTAAGAGGTAAATCAATGATTATATATCCAGTGAGCTACCCAGTGTTACATGGCAACATGTTATAACTGAGCAATTAACAAAGAAGTAATGCTGGTTGCATATGGTCACAAACCTTTTGGCGTTTTATGTTCAGGCAGGGTAGCCAAAAAGTCAACCAACCAGCTTGTCTCATTAAAGCAACTTATTTCTTTACACTTAAAATATTTTTGCCCAATTTTATATTAGATATTAGCGGAATTTAGTGGTGCTAATGTGTTGAAATATTGTTGTAATTTATGTGATTTTATTATATAATATGATTATATGTTGCCTAAAGCAAGAAGAATGTGTTATAGCTAGTTAGCTAGCTATAGCTATGATTAGGGGATACGCTAAGGTAGGCTAAGCTAAGCTAAACTAAGCTAAGTTAAGCTAAACTAAGCTAAGATAGCCAAGATATAGCATATAAGAAATAGCTCAACAAGGTCAAATGTACACAAAAGAAAATAATAAAGATAAAATAGATCCAAAAATTTTGAAAAATCTAATATAGGAACTCAACAAGTTGAAATAAAAAATATTATAAAATGCTATATTACAAAAAATGCTATGTAAAGTAGTAAGTTTTACACAGAGAAAAAAATGATTTATAAATAGAGTAAATTCTAATATAAAGCAATTTTGCAAACTAAAGGTAATTTTTTAAATAAATAAATATGTTTTTAGAGGCAACTAATGACTTCCTCCAAGCTGTCATTTTATCTTTAGCTGCCTTTATATTAAATAGGAGGTGTATATAAAACACAGAATTTGTAAAGCATGAACATCAGACACAAAACCAGCAAATTTCCCAAATGAATTAATTCTGCAGTTCTGTTTTAAAGTTCAGGCGTTATCATCTTATACTTTATTTATGTTTAAATGCAAATTTTAATGAATCAGAAAACATTTTCATGGCATCTCCCACCATCCACACTCAAACCTGCCATACAGTGGCGTAATTTCCAGGGGGGTCAGGGGGGTTATGATCCCCCCAATAATCAGACACAACCAATATAACCCCCCCCCCAAAAAAATTATGAATTATCTTGCATAAATAGGCTGTTGATTTTCTTTAGTCATTTCAGGTATTACCAGCAAAATAGCTGCATGTTTAATCATCTGGGAATTTACCCAGATTTATTTATTTATTTGGACAGAGATCTCAACCCCCCCCCCCCCCCCCCCCCCCCCCAATGCTCAGCACAAAGTTACGCCGATGCTGCCATAATATATTACTTCTGGGTGAGGCTGACACCAGACTTGGCCGGCTTCTGCCTATCATCATTTATCAAATGTTTTCAGGCTTGCCAGTCTGAAGGCTGTTAATTCACAGAGGCAGAAAATTACAAAGGCAAATGATACCTACCATGGTTACCATGGAGGTGGATCTACTGCTGATAGACGAGAGGGATGGTCCTTCCTTGTTGGTCAGTGCCGTGTAAGTTGTTGACACCACGCACCATAAGAGTGTGCATGAGCAGTCATTACAGTCAGCTGGTTTGTCGAAGTTGAGCCCTCAGTTTCTAATCCTTCCAGTCGGCCCTCACATGGCAGCGGCATCATAATGGGATTAGAGTATAATCCAGTCACTTCCCCTCCAAAGCAGGCTGAGGGGGCAACGTCCACACACTCAGAAACACTGAGCCATTATTACAAAGCACAGAAAGGCATTATCTGGGCACGCTGCATATTAATGTGGCAGCTTAGGTCAGCCTGTGACCCTTTGTTATACTCTTGTGACTCTGACTGGTGCATACTTTCTGTGAATTAATGAAAAGAGCCAAAGAATATGAAACTGTTCCTATCACAACTTTATAAATCACTCCGTAACAGCATGCAAATGTATGCACAATATGATAGGCCCACTTTTATTTATTCTGTCTTTAAGAAATAAAATATTCTGCCACTACTGTGCATTTCTGCTCACTTTTATCTACCTGCTACACTCGACAGCACCTACTTAATGAAAAACACTTCTGACTGTCTGGATGATTTAAAATCCTGAATGGATTTCCTTCAACTAAATCATAGCACAGCTGAGGTAACTGTATTTGGCCCCCCTCTACCTCTCTCGATATCTTAAAAAAATGCACTTGGTTAGTGTATTTCTTTCAGCTTAATAACATTTTTAATAAATGTTCTTACTCCTCGTCTATTTGCTGTCATGCTGATGCCTTTTCTATGTTTGGTGGATATCATGATTTGCATTTTTTCATAGTCCTTTGCGGTCTATTCTATTAATATTATTATGTAGATGGCTTGTATACCTCACTGTGCTATATAAATATAATGAATTGACACCACTAATCTGGGAAATGCTTAAGCTTTGACTCGACTATATGAGCAATAGTATGCGGACAGCTACACATCATACCCATAAGTAGCTGCTGAACACGTCATTTGAACTCTCAGTGTTAATCTTCTGTTATAATAACCTAAACAACTCAGCCCAGCTATGGGGATTTGCTCCCATTCTCCTCAGGCACATTAGTGAGCCCATTGATGCTGTAATAAGGCTCAGAGTTTATCCAAGAAATGTCAGATGGGGTTGAGTGAGTCAAGTCTCAGTGGTTTGAAGTGTCTCGCATCTCAGCAGCACAAGTTTCAGCAGTAAAATTAAAGAAGCCCTTTAGAGCATTATCGCAGTATCTTTGACTCGCAGGTTGTTGAAGGGCTTCCCATGATTCAATGAACAATTTCTCTCTTATCTTTCCCCTCAGCCCCCAACCTGTGGCAGCAGATAGCTAACCCTCTCTGAGTTTGCTTCTGCTGGAGGTTTCTTCCTGTTTGAAGTGAGTTCTTCCTTCCCACAGTCGCCAAGTGCTTGCTCACAGTGTTATGGAGTCTTTTCCTCGTATTGAAAAGCAGTTGCTGAGGCCGCAGTTGTTGTGAGCTGGTGCTGTGGAAGAAATTGAATGAATTTAATTGTTTTTAAAAGGTTTTGTCTTTGCGTGCGGTTTCATCTCTTACACTGTCTCTGCCTACGATCATATTTCCATCCATCGATCCATCCATGTAAGCCAAGTCAAGTACCTGATAGTGTGTAAGTTCAGATTTAGGTTAAAAATCTTTGAAAGATGCTTAGTTCAGTTACCTAACATAGGCTGCTATGCCACATGTAGCTTCAGATACATTTTTAAATACACTTTTGCCCCTTTTTTCTAATTGCTTACACCAAGTGGCGCACCAAGTGGCGCACCAAGTGGGGCGATCGTGGCTCAAGCGTTGGCAGTTCGTCTTGTAACTGGAAGGTTGCCGGTCCGAGTCTCGGTTGTTGTGTCCTTGGGCAAGACACTTCACCTACCGCCTACTGGTGTTGGCCAGAGGGGCCGATGGCGCGATATGGCAGCCTCGCTTCTGTCAGTGCGCCCGAGGGCAGCTGTGGCTACAACTGTAGCTTGCCTCCACCAGTGTGTGAATGAATAGTGGAATTGTACAGTGCTTTGAGGGCCCCGAAAAGTGCTATATAAATGCAATCCATTATTATTATTAAGTGCACTCTGTGAGATTTTACGTAATTATAACAACAAACATCATCTCTTTTAATGTTCATTTGGTGTGTATTAGTGATAAAAGGTCTGCATACTAGTATACAAATTTTCTGTTAACCCCAGAAGAGGGCGCCAAACTTCAGGTTAAACTTGCCATGCTTAATATACTAACTTAACCAAAGAGAGTGGTTAAGATCAAATAAAAAAAAATCAAAATTTATTTATAAGCACATTTAAAAACAACACGGGTTGAGCCAAGGTGCTGTACATAGTAGAGATCAAATAGTAAA